>NW_022436998.1:11261830-11287848 GCF_009761245.1 Sapajus apella | reverse complement strand
AATTTATATGTAATGTAGTTATACATACTTTGAAGTTTATTTCTACCTTCCTATTAGATTATATTTTTTTATCCTCCTTTTTTCCATTTTTGTAATAAAATTATTTTTCTTTTATTACCAGATTTTTCCTTTACCAATTTGCTAATTTTATTTATTTTGCTATTTATATAGTTTTTACCTTAAATTATAACATGCATCCATGACTTATGACAAATTATAATTATTATTTTGACACTAGCTTATAAGATGCCAAGTAGCTTACAAGCATTTTATTCAATATATGCCTTCTTACTTTTTCATTATTGTGTCATGTATTTCAGTTTAAAGCAAATGTTTATACAAAACACTACTCAGATTTTTTTTGTATTCTATATTTACTTGAATTCACTCAAATGTATTTTTTTCAGTGTTCCTTATTCCTCCATTTATATATTTTATTTCTTCATAGAATCTTTTTCTACTTCTATGTTCATTTGATGTACAGAAATTTAAGTGCTCCAGAGAGAATTATCCCCCAACAGCTTTAATATGACATATAGTTTTGCATTATACCCTTTCTCAGCAGTTAATACTGTCTTTTTTGGAGGGGGGTTTCCTGCATCTCAACATCGACATTGATAATTAGTTGTCAGTATAATTGCTGTCTCTTTGAAGCAAATGTATCATTTTAAATATTTTCTCATCTTTCTTGATTTCTAGCAATTTCTTTATGATGTGCTTAGTTGTTAGTTTCCTTATATTAATCTTGTATATGCTTTTGTGTCTTCTTTACTGCTGTTTAAACCATATATTTTATTGTTAATTTTAAGTAATTAGTGTTCATTTCATGAGTCTGATTCTGTTTTATAAATCTTATAAATCAGGTACCTTTTTTTCATCCTCTGAATAATTTTGTCAAACTTTTCCTCTATTTTATTGAACAAACTGACCATAATCTTAAAATCAAAGCCTGCTAATTTTAACATGTGGACAATCTGTAGGTCTGTTTCCATTGTGACTTTATTCTCCTTCCTATTGTTCCTATGGTCTTACCTATTTACATTTGTATTATTGTTTTTGTATTGTATGTCATAAATCATGGATAACTCAACTGCAGGGTTTTCAGATGAAATTATTTCCCTCTCAATTAAACAATATTTTTCAGTATTCACCTTAATGCTAGAGGAGCTGTTAGTAAATAGATTAGGTTGCAGTTCTGGTAAGGTTCAGTCTATGTCTAGTTTGTCTGTCTTCTTGGGATATGGCTTACATGATTTTCAGCTTAATTCCTGGTGGGTTTTTCTCTGTATCTCTGAAAAGCATCATGTGGCTGAATTCTATCTTAGAGTATTTTAAGCTTAGCTTTTTCCCTTGCTTCATTCTGTTGAAGAATTTGACCATGTGTTGAGAAAGAGAATTACTTTCATTTAGATTCCTCTCAGCTTGCCAATTCGGCCTAGTGTGACCACCAACACTTGTTTATCTGCTCCCTAAAAGTTTCCCTGTATTTGGGCTAAGTCCAGATGTTCAACATCATTCTGTATCAAATATTTACAAATTTCCTCAAAAAAATTTGGCTTGGGATAGAAAGAGTCACTGTTAAATAAACTTACAAAATTCTAAAGAATTAATTCCCCCTTTTCAGCTGTTTTGAATAACAATTTTTCCTACATGTATGTATGTAGAATTCCAGCTCAACTAGCAATAGGAGCCTTTGTCTACCTGTACTTATTGTGCCTTTCAAGTGTTCCTTGCTTCAAAAGCTCTTTGAACCTTTAACAGCAATTAGTTTATTTTGTAAATTCTCAACTTTTCCAATTGAATTGGTGTAAAATTCATTTTATCCAGAAGCAGAATTGATCATACTCACTGATTTTATTTATTTTTTATTATGACATTATTATTATTATTATTATTGAGATGGGGTCTGGCTCTGTAGCCCAGCCTGGAGTTCAGTGGCATGATCTTGGCTAACTTAAACTGCTGCCTCCCAGGTTAAAATGATTCTCCTGCCTCAGCTTGCTGAGTATCTAGGATTACAGGAATGTGCCACCACATACAGCTTTGTTTTTTTGTATTTTTTGTAAAAATGAGGTTTCACCACGTTGGTCAGGCTGGTCTTAAGCTCCTGACCTCAGGTGATTCACCCACCTTGGTCTCCCAAAGTGCTGAGATTGTAGGTGTGAGCCACCATACTCAGCCTACTCACTGATTTCAAATAACAAAGAAATATTTTGAAACAATACTGAACAGAACATTAAGATTTAAAAATAATTTTCAGGTATTCTACACATATTTTGAAAATAATGAAGGGACTAGTGTTTTTTTCAGGTGTCTCTTCTTCGGAACAATTTTGATTGTAATCCCCCTTATCTTCATTGGTATTGTTAATTATGCAGTTAATTGGATCCAATGTTTTTTAAATGAAATTTCGACTTAGGCTAAGTCTTACTTAATGATATGGTTGATCAGGTTGACAGCTACTGGCTTTATATTTTTGTTAATGAATATTATTGTATTCTAGCTCATTATTCACCAGTGTTTCAATCAAGCCCTAGGTCTTAAAGATGGCCTTGGATAAAAAAAATAGTCATTGTTAAGTAAGCTTATAAAGTTCTAAAGAGTTTGTTCCCTCTTTTCAGCTGCTCAGAATAAGATAACAAATAAAGGCTTTTTAGAAATCTTACAATAAATGAAGCTAGTTAATTTGACTTCAACATTTCTAAATGAATTAATTCATAAGAACTATACTAGTTTGTTAGGGATGCACAACAAAGTACCACAGACAGTGGTTTATACAGAAATGTACTTTCTCAAAGTTCTAGAGATTATATGGCAGTGTTCTTTCTTCTTTGGCCTATTTGCCTTGGAGATGGCAGTCTTTACCCTCTATCTCCTTATGGTCTTTCCTTAGTGCATGTCTGTGTTTTAATATTTTCTTCTTATAGGGATATTAGTCACATTTGATTAGAACCACCATAATGGTTCTCATTTAAACTTATTTACCTTCTTAACAGCCCTAACTCCAAATACAGTCACATCCTGAGGTAGTGGGAGTTAGGACTTCAACATATAAATTTTGGAGAACTATATCCCCCAAAGTCTCAGCCCTTCACAGGGGCCGTTCAATTATAATGTCTGTTAACACATTCCCAAACCACATTTAGGGAAATGTGTCTGAGCTCTTTGAGCCTTTTGACTATAATTCTCTCATAATTCTTCTAAAAGAAAGTATTAGGACTTTTCTACAGCCTAAAAGCAGAATTTAAACAATTAGTTTTTTGTTTTATTAAAATCTACATTCAGCTATCTGATAGGTGTGTGGAGGGATCTCAATGTGGTTTCAATTTGTATTTCCCTGATGACTAATGAGGTTGAGCACCATTACTTTGCTAATTGGACTATTTGACATCTGTATATTTTCTTTTATGGTATCTGTTCAAAACATTTGCTAATAAATATTAAAATTGGGGTGATTTTTTTCTTATTATGAAATTTTTAGAATTTTAAAAGTATATCCTGGATATTAGGCCTTTATCAGATATGTAATGGATAGTTTTTTTTCATTTCGTTAATAGGTTTTTTGTCTTAACAGTGTCTTTCAAAAAGCAGAACGTTTGAAAATCTTGATGACTTTAACTTACAAATGTGTTATTTTATGCTTCATGCTTTAGTGCTGTTTCTAGGAATTCTTTGCATAACCCAAGATCACAAATATATTTTCTTCTAAATGTTTTACTGAGGTTTACATTATGACCTAATCATGTATTAATTTATTTCAATTTTGTATTTGGTATGAAGTGATGATTTATTCCTTTTTTTGGATATAAGTACTCAATTGCCTCATCATCATTTGTTGAGAGATTATTCTTTCTTCACTGAATGGCCATTGCCCTTTGGTTAAACGTCCTATGTGTGGATCTGTTTACGAATTTATTGAAGTCTGTATGTTCTTCTTTTTATTTATAAAGAAAATACGCTAAACACAAGCACACATAAACAAAGTACCATGAATCTCAATTAAGCTTCCCAATGTTAAGGAGTGCTCTGCCCCCCTCTTAACACAGTCCCTTTAAAGAGATGGTTGTATAGTCAGATTCTACCTCTATAAAAATTTCCAGATGTCTTTTACATGGAATAATATAAGATAAAATTGATAGTTATGGGTAATTCATATGTAAAGAACCCTTTCTACAGAAGGAATGGGAATTAGTAAAAAGTGTGTGAAAAGACCTTTTGCTCCCAGTTTTGATAAGTCAATGCAGCTGACACTGACTAGCAACAACTAGAAAGTCTACATAAAAAAAATTAAAGCAGAACAAAAACCTGCATCTCAAAGAGACTGGATAAGTAATGAGGAAACAGGAAATGAGGAGATGACATTTCAGAGGAGGGAAGACTTTTTTTTAGAAATGAGACAGCAACTTTTCCCTTTGGTGCATTTGCTGATGAGAGGTACTCAAAAGGAAGCTAAATATCTAGGCAAAGGGCCGAAGCAGGGGATTGTCTTTAGAGGTAGACAAATCTAATGAAGCTTTTGTAGGACTTACAGGGATGAAGAAACAAAAATTAGGGATTCTAGTGAACTAAAATTACAGTAGTACAGAGGGATAGAGAAGTGAGATCAACAAGACACTGAATTTTTCCTTAATGCTATTTACAAATATTCTGAGACTACTGGGAACAGATACAGACTTCTACGCTAGAAACTACAATAATAAAGATAAATTAAAATAGACAAGCAAATGAAGGAATTAGCAAGACTTTATATTATATATAGAGAAATTCCCCCCAAATTTATCTGCACTTTTTAATTCCAACATAAATCCCATTAGATGTTTTTGTAAATAATCAAATGGATAAAATGTCTTTATCTCTAACTACAAAGTTTAAACACTAAGTTTAACAGACTTATAAAAAAATAATTCTGGAGGACTTATAACACCAGATAAATATCAAGATGTATCTTAAATTAAGACAGTATGCTGTATGTGTGAGAATAGACAAACTGGCCAGTAGATTAGAATCCAGAAACAGATCTACACATGTATTGACACTTAAATTACTACACAGATGGAACTGAATAAGTGTAAGAATCAATAGATTTTTGTTTTTGTTTTCAATAAATGGTTTTGGGTTAACTGGATATTCATTATGGGAAAGAATGTGTCTGAAGTTCTGTCTTACATTATACAGAAAACTTAATTCTTAAAACATTTTAAAATGAAACTAATAAAAATATAAAAATAGAGGAATGACAGAAAATTATGATTATACTCTTGGTATAGGCAAATATTTTTTAAGTTACAAATGGTTTTAACAATAAAGGAAAGATAATAAACTAGACTACATTTAAACTTCTATATTCAAACTTCTATTTAATCAAAAGTTATCATTGAAAGAATTTTTAAAAAACCTACAAAATTAGAGAGAAAATTTTATTTATATTTTGAAATTCCAATATATTTATCTAATAAGTGTCTTAACTTGCTGGGGATGCCATAATAAAATACCATAGACAGGGTGGCTTACATAACAGAAATTAATTGCTCACAGTTCTGGACCATGGAAGGCTTAGCTGATGGTGCCAGGATGGTCAAGTTCCTTTCAGGACCCTCTTCTTGCCTGGCAATAGGCTACCTTCCAGTTTTATCTTCACATGACAGAGAGAAGTACTAACTCTATTTCTCTTCATTTAAGAGCACTAATTCTGCAAATATAGAAAATTTGACTTCCTCTTTTCATAACTGAATATACTTTATTTCTTTTTCTTATCTGGTTTCCCTGGCCAGAACTTCCAATACTATGTTGAATAGGAGTGGTAAAAGAGGGTACCCTCATCTTGTGCCAGTTTTCAAAGGGAATGCTTCCAGTTTTTGCCCATTCAGTACGATACTGGCTGTGAGTTTATCACAAACAGCTCTTATTATTTTGAGATACATTTCATTGATACCCAGTTTATTGAGAGTTTTTAGCATAAAGGGCAGTTGAATTTTGTCAAAGGCCTTCTTGGCAGCTATTGAGATAATCATATGGTTTTTGTCTTTGGTTCTGTGTATGTGGAATTACATTTATAGATTTGTATATGTTGAACCAGCCTTGCATCCCAGGGATGAAGACAACTTGATCATGATAGATAAGATTTGTGATGTACTCTTGGATTCAGTTTGTCAGTATTTTATTGAGGATTTTTTTTATCAATGTTCATTATGAATATCGGCCTGAAATTTTCTTTTTTAGTTGTGTCTCTGCCAGGTTTTGGTATCAGGATGCATAGCCATGACAATCCTAAGCAAAAAAACAAAGCTGTAGGCATCACACTACCTGACTTCAAACTATACTGCAAGGCTACCGTAATCAAAACCACATGGTACTGGTACCAAAACAGAGATATAGACAAATGGAACAGAACACAGGCCTCAGAAATAATACCACACATCTACCACCATCTGATCTTTGACAAACTTGACAAAATATTAAATAAATTGTTGTTGGAAAAACTAGCTAGCCACATGCAGAAAACTGAAACTGGATCCCTTCCTTAAACCTTAAACAAAAATTAACTCCAGATGGTTTAAAGATTTAAATTTAAGGCCTAACATCATAAAAACTGTAGAAGAAAACCTAGGTAATACCATTTAGGATAAAGACATGGGCAAAGAATTCATGACTAAAACACCAAAAGCAAAGGCAACAAAAGCCAAAATTGACAAATGGGATCTAATTAATCTACAGAACTTCTGTACAGCAAAAGAAACTATCATTAGAGTGAACCTGCAACCAACAGAATGGGAAAACATGTTCGCTATTTACCCATCTGACAAAGGGCTAATATCCAGAATCTACAAAGAGCTTAAACAAGTTTACAAAAAAAAAAAAAAAAAAAAAAATAAGAAAGACAATTTCAAAAAGTGGGCAAAGGACATGAACAGACACTTTTTCAAAGAAGACATTTATGCAGCCCATAAACATGAAAAAAAGCTCTTTATCACTGGTCATTAGAGAAATGCAAATCAAAACCACACTGAGATGCCATCTCACGCCATTTAGAATGGTGATCATTAAAAACTCAGAAGGCAAAAGATGCTGGAGAGAATGTAGAGAAATAGGAATGCTTTTACACTGTTGGTAGGAGGGTAAATTAGTTTAGTCATTGTGGAAGACGGTGTGGTGATTCCTCGATGATCTAGAAGTAGAAATACCATTTGACCCAGCAATCCCATTACTGAATATATACCCAAAGGATTAAAAATCATTCTACTATAAGACACATCAACATGTATGTTTGTTGCAGCACTGTTCACTATAGCAGACTTGTAACCAACCCAAATGCCCATCAATGATAAACTGGACAGAGAAAATGTGGCACATATACACCACAGAATACTACGCAGCCATAAAAAAGGATGAGTTCATGTCCTTTGCAGGGACATGGTTGAAGCTGGAAACCATCATTCTCAGCAAACTGACACAAGAACAGAAAACCAAACACTGTACATTCTCACTCATAAATGGGTGTTGAACAATAAGAACACATGAACACAGGGAGGGGAACATCATACACTGGGGTCTGTCAGGGATGGGGGACTAGGGGAGGGGTAGCAGGGTGCTGGTGGGCTAGGGGAGGGATAGCATTAGGAGAAATATCTAATGTAGATGATGGGGTGATGGGTACAGCAAACCATCATGGCACATGTATACCTACGTAACAAACCTGCGCGTTCTGCACGTGTACCCCAGAACTTAAAGTATATTTAAAAAATTAGCTTTAATCAAATATGAACAAAGAAATATTAGAAAATAATTAAAATGTAACTGTGAAACTTAAAAAAAAAGAGCACTAATTCCATCATAGGGGATCCACCCTCATGACTTGATTGCCTAGACCTGATTGCCTTGTAAGGGCTCCATTTCCTAATATCATCAAATTGGGGATCAGGACTTCAACTTATGAATTTGAGGGGACACAAATATTTACTCCATAATAGTAGGTAATAATGATTTTGTAATTATAAAATTATATACAACAAAATGGACAAATTTCACAAACATAATATTAATTGAAATAAGCCAAATTCAATGCAGTGTATGATATACAATACCACTTAAACCAAGTTAAAAAGCTATAACACCTATTTACGCTGTTAGAAAAGTCAGAGTAGAATCATTTCAGAAGAGGTGACTGGAGAGGAGGTATGGGGCCTTCTAGGTGCCAGTAATACTCTATTTTTTTAATTTAGATGTTGATTACAGAATATAACATATATATAAAATATATGTGCACATTATATATATTTATATAATATAAACATACATGTACATATATATTAATCTATATATAACATCTATATATTTATATATAATATTGTATGTACATACTGCCTATTCTGGCAGATATTTTCATTTTTATTAGAGAATGTTAATTCTAGTTCCATCTTAATAAATTGGAAAACTAAAATGGTGTCACTTCCAGCTATCTTTTGGCAACTCTTAACTACAGCTTTTGTGCTGCTTAATACTAACCAAACACAGAGTCCGTGATAAATATGAGGATTACCTGTGTGATCTGAAATTTATCACTCTTTGTAAATAGTTTAACTTGTTTACTTGCCTTATACCAGATGATGATATTTGTGTTCTGAAAAACCTATTTAGCGTTCTTGTTGACTGGATTTTATAAAATTGATCTGTGCCACTCTACCAAAGATATATATCAGGCAGTGTGTTGGTAAACAGCTTTTTTATATTGGTTTATTTATTTATGGTAAGAATTTTACTGTCATTTTTACTCATCACATAGCGGCCTATAGAAAATAAAGAAACATTTTAGATCTTTCATAGTCTGAGCAAGTTTTATCTTTTAAATTTATTTTCGTTTTTGTTTTCACACTGTAGATCTTGTAAATCAATGCATTTTTCTCTTTTCTAAAGTGGCTAGAAAATAGAAAGTCAAATTTTGATCTATTGTTGAGGAGTTCCATGATCTGACATGTACCTTGAGAGTTCAATTTTATCACTAGCTTCATCTAACACACCCATCTATATTTTCTTTGTCTAGCTTCATCTAATGTACCCATCTATATTTTCTATCTCCCATATCTCACCTCCAAATAAAGTTTTCAGACCTTGTTTTCTTTTTCCTTTTTACAATACAGAGTAATTTTTGAAATAAAGGAGCAGTTGAAAAATAAATGTACAAACATACTATATTCACCATTTTAAAAAATAGTTAAAATATATAATTCAAGTCATTTCAAGTTTTAAATAATCCATTTACTTTCATTTTTTGGTTCATATTGAGTTCATATTGAGCACAGAAATTCATAGCAGTCACCGAAATGATTAAAACATACCATTGATGTAACCTTTTGAAAACAGTTTTCCATATTTTTGCATTATAATCTCTTTCTATAGATTGCATCACACTATAAGGCAGCAAATACCAAGTGAAATACCCCAGAAATAGATTGTTGCTCATAGGTTCTAGCCAAATGTGTTCTAATGTACGTTCGTTTAGTTACCCCAATGCAGCACTGCTCAATAACCATGATATGAGCCAAAGGTGACATAAAAAAGGTAAAATTGCTTTTAATAATGTATTTTTAACATCATATCTCTATATTATTATTATTTCAACATAAAATTAAAGTGAAAAATATTGGAGTTTAAATTATTTTTATTTTTCTCTTTTTCTACTTAATCTTTCAATTCTATCAGTTCTTTTACATATTTTTAAGATCCATCATTTGGCATATAGGAATTTAAGACTGGTAAATTTTCCTGGTGAATTGATCTTGTTACTAATATATATCGTCCCTTTTTATTCCTGGCGATACTTTTAATTCTAAGGTCCACTTTGTCGTATGTTAATATAGCCAATTCAGCTTTCTTTTGATTATTGTTAGCATGGAATATCTTTTTATAATCTTCAATTTTTAACTTACTTGGGTTTTTAAAGTTAGAATAAGTGTCCTGTTGAAAGCATATATTTACCTTTTTTGAAAACGTCTTGACTTTTAATCAGGGTGTTCAGCCATTACATTAATAAAACTTCTTATATAGTTGGATTTAATCTACTTTGCTAGCTAAAGTTCTTACTGACTTCTCTTTTTATATGTCTTCTTCTCTATATCTATTTGCCTTCCAGAAATTCACTTACATATATGTTAGACCATCTGATATAGTGCCAAAGCTTGTAGATGCTCTCTTCTTTGTTTTTCACATATTTTTGTTGTTTCAGTTTGACGACTTTCATTAATGCATATTTAAGATAAATGATGCTCTCCTTAGTGTTTTCCATTCTGCTGGAAATTTTATTATGGGACTATTCCATGAGATTGCGTGTTTACGTGTGTATAGGAATTTGTCTCACAGTGTGTATGTTTATATAGGAATTATCTCAGAGTGTGTGTACGTATAGGAATTCATCTCATAGTATGTGTATGTGTTTTTCTGGAATTTCAGAGTGACATTATTAAATTACCCACCTCTATTGAAGTGTCCTATCTGTTCATAAATGATTTTGACATTTTTCTTTAAATAGCTTAACATATTGAGCTTAATTATTGGGATGTCTGTGTCTGTTATTTCCAACATTTGTGAGATGTTTGACTATGTTGTTCCTGGTTACTTATCTGGTAGCACTGTTGGATTTTAGCTTGTTTTTTCTGTCTCTTTTATATATTTTAATTAACTGCCCCAAATCCTTTGTAGGATATCAGTAGTAACAGAGAGAAATACTATTTATGCCTGAACATAAGCACAGGAATTTTTCAATGAGGTCATTAGTGTTCAGACATGAATTATTCTAACCATGAGTTGAGGAGGGTCTGGGTATTATTGTTATCATTATCTTTAGAAGAAAGTTGCTGTTAACTTACGCTAGGAGAGGGCATAATATGTTAAAGAATGATTCTGTGTATTTCTGCCCCACTCTCAGGCTTTTAAACAGTCATTGTGGACCTGTGCAATGAACACAAACTCTCAAAACTCTTGCTCCTCCCCCAGGAGCATATGACAGCTGCTTGCTGCCCACTATTAGGATTATGAGAGGTGCAGGGGATTCTATTTTCTTCTGGATAGTCAAGTTTTAGGTAGACTCAATAAGTCTTTTCCTTAGACACAGTTTTTTTTTTTTTCCAGAGAGTATTTATCACTCTCCTCTTAGCCAAAATCTATCTCCCATTTGTGGAAAATCTTTTGTGAACTGGTCTTCATTGCCCCTCTCTAAGTGGTAGCTAAACGCTGCTTTGATATGCAAAATCCTGGGTCCCAGAGATTTTCTTGAGGTTAAATAACTTTTATTTATTTATTTATTTCCCCAGAAACAGTGGACCTTTTTTCTGTGTTCTAAGTGTAATGAAGTTTTACACCTCATCTCTCAGAAGCAGAGGGGTTTTGCTGCTCCAACTTCTCCCATAATAACAGATCATTGCCTTGGACTTTAGGATAAGAGGTTTGCTGACACTTTAGCATTAAAAAAAATTGATCTATATGAAAGAAGAATTTAGGGAAGTAGATTGTGTCAATACCTGATCTTTAGGAAGAGTTGATTACCTTCTGCACACTTCAGTCACCAAAAGAGGTTCTTTCTATTCTCTAGCTCTGCCCCATTCTTCTTTGTGATCGAACCCTATGAAAAAAGTTTTAGAGATGTTTACAAACTTTCCTCACAGATGTAGTGTACAGATATTATGTACTAGCATAATGGTTCCCTAGTAAACTTTAAGAATGTTTTAAAATTTATTTTATTTTTTCTTACCCATCTGTGCTCTGCTTAGGTTTTACTCAACTGCTTGGATCTTTGAAATGATAATTTTCTTTAATTTTGAAAAACTATCAACCACTATTACTTCAAATGTTTCTTTATCTCATTATTTTTCCTCTTCTGAGACATTAGTTACTCATAGGTAGAAACATTGATATTGTTTCTCAGAATATGTAATTATTCATATGTAGAGACATTGAGTCAAAACTCCTTTCCTGTTTCTCACTCTTAGGTCTTTTTTCTTTAAGTGACACATGATTCTTGCACATAGTTATGGGCTACCATGTGATGTTTTCATACACGTACCCACTATGTAATGATCACATCAGAGAAATTAACATAGCCATCATCTCAAACATTTATTATTTCTTTGTGGTAGGAACTTTCATAATCTAATTTCATGGCTATTTTGAAATATACCACACCTTATTGTTGACTACAATCACCATACTGTGTGAAAGGGCATTAGAACTTATTCTTCCTTTCCATTTTAACTTTGTACCTACTGACCAACCTTTTCTCGCCTCTTCTGCCCCATGTTGTCCCCAGTCTCTGGTAAACACTGTTTAATTCATTAATTGTATGAAAACAACTTCTTAAGTTTCTACATATGAGTGAAATTATGCAGTAGCTGTCTGTCTCTGGCTTATTTCACTAAACATCATGTTCTTCAGGTTTATCTATGTTGTCACAAATGACAGGATTCCCTTTTTTAAATGACTGAACAGTATGCGTTTGTATAGATAAATCATTTTAAAATCTATTCATCTGTTGCTGGAGACTTAGTTGATTCAATGTCCTGGTCTTTGTGAACAGTGCTGCAGTAAAAACATGGAGGTGCCGATGCCTCTTCAACATACTGATTTGACTCACTTTGGATATTAGCTAGAAAACTAGATTGCCGGATCATGTGGTAATTCTATTTTTTAGTTTTTCGAGAAACCTCTGTGCTGTTTTCCTTAACAGCTACACTAATTACACTCCAACTAACTTTTTCTCCACATCCACCCCAACATTTGTCATCTTTTGTCTTTCTGATAATAGCCAGTCTGTCTGGAGTGGTGATACCTCATTGTGCTTTATTTTCATTTTTCTTATAATTAGTGATGTTAATTTTTTTCATATACCTGTTGGCCATTTGTATGTATTCTTTTCATACATGTCTAGTAAGGTCATTTACCTTGACAAAAACATAGAGACAACACTGAAAGACATTGGACTGGAGAAGGACTTTTTAGATGAGATTTCAAAAGCACAGACAACAAAAGTAAAAACAGAAAAATGGGATTGTATCAAACCAAAAAGCTTTTGCACAACAAAGAAAATAATAAACAGAGTGAAGAGACAACTTATAGACTGGAAGAAAATACTGCAAACTATACATCTGGCAAGGGGTTAATATCCAGAATAAATAAGGCATTCTTATGTCTTTTGTATTTTACTTTGGATTATTTCTAAAAAAATTTCTATTTAACATCGCTGATCTTTCCTCTGTTGCTAAGCAAATCAAATGAGTACTTCATTTCTCATAGCATTTTTTTCCATTTCTAACATTTCCACTTTGCTTTACCTTATAATTATTATGTTTGCTGAAATTTCCCATTTCTTCACATATTTTCCCACTTGATTATTTAAAACATCTATTATAGTTGCTATAAGATTCTCTGCCTAATAATCCCAACATTTAGCCTTTTCTAGATTTGCTTCACTGAATGATTTTTTTAAACAAAGGTAACATTTTATTTCTTCTTCTTGTGTCTTGGAAATTTTAATGTATGCTAAATTTTGTGTAGAAAATAATTGTGG
Organism: Sapajus apella; assembly: GCF_009761245.1. Lineage (NCBI taxonomy): Eukaryota > Metazoa > Chordata > Mammalia > Primates > Cebidae > Sapajus > Sapajus apella. Next base: position 11,274,296 of record NW_022436998.1, on the reverse strand, counting down.
AGACTGAAGTGAATGACCTTCATCCCCGGACAAAGGCACACAAATATGTGAGGCTCTGTAAGGGCGAAGGGCTAAAATAGAACTCAATCAGATTTTTGATGCAGCTTTTGTTAGCTTCACTATCACTATACCACTTTAAATAATTTGAGTATAAGATTAAGAGCTTTCTTCAGGAGAGCTCAGGATCTGAACACAGCGAGTTTTCACAGGTCTCTGTTCTTAATAGCCAAGTTGTTATCTTAAGGATAGTCTCTCTCTTTCTCTCTCTCTATTTGATTTCAGCCTGACTTCCAACTTTTTGGGTCACTGTGGAGTTGTCTTTGCTCTCCAGTCCACCAGAGACATTCTGCATATCAGAATATCTTTTCTCATCTCATTTTCCCTTCTTCTTACCATTGGAAAGCTCACAGTGTACACTCAATGACTGTCTAGAGAACCCTGGAGTGATTTTTCACATTTCTCTTAGTCAAGCCTTATCCTCCACAGTCTCTATGTTACTATTGGCAAAAAAATCTTATGGGTTTAAGAGGAATTTTTCTCAGAAGTTTTGGCTTCCTTCAAGGCTTCATCAGGCTCTGTACAACTTAGTGCTATGGGCCAGTGATCGGCATATTAACCTAGGCAATGAAGAAAGAGTTGGTAGTCAAATGTAGTGGGATAGAAACATTGTGCCAGTCCACAAAAATCTCATAAAAGAGCTATTTTTCCTGACCTTGTCTATGGCACATTTCCCCTCATTCTACCACCCATCCATGTGCTTTGGGGGCTTTGTTGGCGTGTTTGTTTTCCAAGGAAGTGTTTGTCACTTTCCGGGAATTTAGTGTATTTAAAGTTCTTTACATCTAATAGGAAAAACACCATCACCACCACACACACACACACACACACACACACACACACACACACACACAGCTCATAGACAACAATAAAACTGTGATTTTAAATCTTATCTATTAGGATGAAAGTGACAGACTCTTACAAAGTAATTTCTGTATCCTAACCCAAAACCAAGATAACTATTTCTTGAATAAATTATTTGAATTGAAATTGGGTCATACAATGTTACTTGAATTTCTGTGTGCAAAAAGTGATACTTTAATTCATGAGATTAATGCAATGGTTGATTATTTACTGATTTATTTTTACATTCCTAATTGGACTCCTGTTGTTGTTATGAGGTTATCAAATGTATTTCCCTCTGAGTTCTTTAAATGTTTCTTCCCATTAAAATTACATTTCATATTAGTTTTAGTTAGATAAATTAGCTTTCCTTTACTCTGCTTATTTTCCAACTCATATCTGTTTCATCTCAAAGACTTTTGAAATGTGCTTTTATTTTTTAATCTAATATTTAATGGATTAAATTACTGTATTAGTGTATTACTATCTCTTCCAGCCAGCTTTACTTAGAGAAAAACATGTGACTAAAGGATATTCTTTTAAAATACATTATTAAGCATTTTCTGATGCTATATTTTAGTTTTTATTTTTGTAGTATGCTATATATGTCATGTATATGTATATATACACACATATATGTGTGTAAATAATTATATAGTTGTTATATTTATTTTGAAAGTTGATTTCTAATGGTAAAATATTTCAAAGAAAAATGTCAAACTAAAAAAATATAAATTTGCAGAAAAAATATCTAAAAGAATCAGAACATGATTGCTTTATGCATATCCAGATTCTGGTACTCATCATTATAGGTCTTTGGCCAAATCACTTTGCTGTCTGTTTCTCAATACCAAGAAATATAAAATGATGTATGCAGGCAATATAAATCATAAGACCCTTTCCAGCTCTGAAATTTGATTAGTTATCTGACAGTATCCTTACAGATCAAAAGTATATAGTTTATCCTCCTTTCTATACAAAAGAAAATGCCACTTAGAAAAGAATCCCTATCAAATTTAACCATGAGATAGTTCTTGATGAAAAAGTCAAATTGTAAAATATTTGAAGAAGTGTCTCTTGAGCCAAATATGAGACCCATGACCCATGACACAGACTCAGGAAGCCCTGAGAACATGTGCCTCAGTGGTTGGGTTAGGGAGACAGAAACTGCAGGTAAAGACATAAATCAATACATGTGAAGTATGCATTGGTTTGGCCTGGAAAGGTGGGACATCTCAAAGGGCAGCCTGGGAATTGGTAGGGGCCGGGAGGTAGACTTCAGATCCTACGTGGAATTCAAGATTTCCCAACTGGCAATCGGGTTGAAAGAGTTTAGCCTAAAGAGTTGAAGTGAGCAGAAATAAATTCTTGGGGTGAAATAAGGGGAATTCTGGAAGCCAATAAGTTTCTTTTTATGTAGATATATAAATGAGGTCTTCAGGTAGCGGACTTCAGAGAATAGACGGTAAATGTTTCTTATCAGATTTCTTTCCTTTTTCTTTTTTTTTTTTTTTTTTTGACAAAGTTTCACTCTGTTCCCCAGGCTGGAGTGCAATGGCATGATCTCCGCTCACTGCAACCTCTGACTACCAGGTTCAAATAATTCTCCTGCCTGAGCTTCCCAAAAAGCTGAGATTACAGGCGTGCACCACCACATTCAGCTGATTTTTGTATTTTTAGTAGAGACAGCTATTTCCATGTTGGCCAGTCTGATCTTGAACTCCTGACCTCAGGCGATCTACCTGCCTTGGCCTCCCAAAGTACTGGGATTACAGCGGCCAGCCACCCACCTGGCCTCTTATCAGAACTTACAAAGTATCAGACTCTTAGTTAAATCTCTCCTGTATCAGGAAAAAAACTAGAAAGGGAAGGGAGATTCTCTATAAGACATAAATTTTGCCCACAAGAGATGGCTTTGTAGGCCTATTCCAAAACATGTCAAATAAACATATTTTGGGTAAAATACTGGTTTCTTTTAAGGCCTTTCATCTGTTATATGATGTTATTCCAGAGTCAGGATGGGGTTGGTTTCTTATTGCTACAAAGAGCCTGTTATGTCAGTCTTAGGATGCATAATTTAATGTTAATGCGGCTCAGTTGTGTCTAAACTCTAAAAGGAAGTGTATAATGTGGCATGTCTGGTCCCCTCTTCTCATCACAACCTGAACTAGCTTTTTAGGCTTCTTTGTAATCCCCTTGGCTAAGAGGAGGGTCCATTCAGTTGGTTAGGTGAATTTTATTAGAATTTTACTTTTGGTTTACATACTGAAAATTGAAATACTCATTAATCTTAATTAAGCTTTGAAACCAAATGTTTTAAATTTGCTAACCTTTGAATATTATTGTATTTGTATTATTAATAGTAAGAACACAATCACAAATCCAGATTGTGGCAAAAATATAAAGTAATCCTGGGATATTGAAATATTTGGCTAAAATATTTTGGCGAAAAATTAAACTGTATTCCACTACAAAATACATGGTATGGTTATTATAGTAGGTAGCTATTCAGGCGTGAGCAAGGCAGGAGAGGACTCCCTGCACCCACCAGGAATGTCAGGCAACCATCAGGTGATGGTTTAGTGGTTGTCACACTGCCTTTCTAAAAACAATAATTGGTCACAGCCAGTGAGAGGGAGAGGAAATTTCTTAATAGATAAAAACACTGGAAATTGGTAACTGGCAGCTCCAATAAAATCTCAGGAATTGAATGAGTGGGCTTGAGCATGCATATTAAAGAGATAAAATGGCAGAATATGACCTTCCAGGTGCCTATAAGGCCGGTTGCCTCAGAGGCCAGACACACCCACCTCTGCATTCAGCACCTGGCTCTGCACTCGGCACCTAGCTCTGCCACATGGCTCCCCTGGAAGGCTCAGGCTGATGCAACCCGGGCAGCCCTTGTACTAGAAAACCCGCCCAACAACCCGCCAACCAAGAGCAGCCTGCCCCGTCCCAATCCTGCTCCCCTAGAGCCAATCAGAGCACCCAGCTGTTGCTCGTGACTCATAGCCACAAAAACCCCACACCCCAGGAAGTCAGCGTGACTTCTCTGGCCCCCTTTCCCCGGACCATAGAACCTCACCTGGAAGTTGAATAAATTGGCATTTAATTTTCTTATACTGGCCTCAGTTTCCTCATTTTAAACTCGGCAATAACCCTTACAGGGCCTTCCACCAGAAATGGGAAGAAAGCCTCAGGTGAGCATGGGTACAACATGCTTCCTAAACACATTGTGTATGCTCACCTCCCAAGTGCAAGAAGGGTGCAATGCATATGGGCGGCTCATCCTAAGGGAAGAAACATAGGAAAAGGGATGCAAACCCAAGAAATATGCCAACATACAAATCTCAAAGTCAAATACTGTACTTGACCTCCAAAGTGCCCACTTGGGTCTTTTCCAAGTGTACTGTCCTTTCTTTCCTCCTCTAAAGTTTTTTTAACAAATATTGACTTCTGCTCTAAAATTTGCCTAGGTCTCTTTTTCTGCCTTATTCACCTCAGCTGAATTATTTTTACTGATGAGGCAAGAATCAAGGTTGCCACAGAATCTGTGCTGATTCACCACCAATAACACAGATATTCGCTGCCCCTAACATGTTGATAAAAAATATTAAAGAGGGAGTTAAAAGGAATGAGCAAATATGTTCCTGTTCCTTATGAATTCATTTCATTTTTCTGGAAGTAATTCTATGATGCACAAAGTAGGAGTTTTAACAACAACAACAAAAAATCGAAAGTGTTTGTTTTAAATCCTCATGATCCATTTTTACCATGAAAACCAAAATCATCAAGGACAAATTTGAAGAAGACAGACGTAAATAAATGAAAAAATACCTGTGGTCTATGAATCAGAAAAATTAATATTGTTAGAATGTCTGTTATACCCAAATGACCTACAGAGTTAATGCAATCCTTATCAAATTTCCAATGATATTTTTCTCATATTTTTAAATATACTAAAATTCATATGAAACCACAAAAAAACCCAAATATCTAAAGCAGTCTTGAGCAACACAGAACAAAGCTAGAGGACATCATACTACCTGATTTCAAATTATTTTACACAGCTATAGTAATTGAAACAGCATAGTCCCAGAATTTAAAAAAAAAAAAAAAAAACCTTAGTCCAAGGAACAGAATACAGAGAGAAGTCAGAATCATTTATAGTCAACTGATTTTCAGGAATGGTCTCAAGAACACAACTGGGAAAGGACAGTTTCTTCAATAAAGGTGTTAGTAAAAATAGATATCTACATGCAAAACAATGAAATTGGACCCTTATCTTACACCATATACAAAAGTCAAATCAAAATGAATTAAAGTCTTAAACAGAAGAGCTGAAACTCTAAAAGTACTAGATAGCATAAAGGAAAAACTTCCTGATACTGGTTTGGGTAATATGTTTTTCTGATATGACTCCAACAGCACAGGCAATGAAAGCAAAAATAGACAAATGAGACTGCATCAAACTAAAATGGTTCTGCAGAACAAAAGACAAAATGAAAGAGTGACAAGACAACCAACAATTGAAGCAAATATTTGCAAAGCATACATCTGATCAAGGGTTAATATCCAATGTAAGAAACACATATAACTCAGTAGCAAGGAAACAACGCAAATGCAAAATAAGCAGAGGAACTAATTACATATTTCTCAAAAGAAGGCATGCAAATAACCAACAGGTATATGAAAAAATGCTCAACATCACTAATCATCAGGGAAATGCATATTAAAACCACAATGAGATATTGCCCCATACCTGTTAGAATGGCTATTACCAAGAACACAGAGGATAACAAGTTTTGGTGAGGATATGGAGAAAAGGGAACTCTGGTACACTGTTAGTGGAAATGAAGATGAGCACAGTCATTATGAAACACAGTACAGAGGTCCTTCAAAAATTAAAAATGTAACTGTCATATGATTCAGCATGATTCAGCAATCTTCCTATTGGGTATACGGGCCAAAAAAAAAAAAAAATGAAATCAGTATATCAAAGTGCAGTATCTTTGCACTCCCACATTCATTGCAATATTATTGATAATAGGCAAGATATGGAATCAACTGATGTATCCATCAACAGATGAATGGATAAAGAAAATATTGTACATATACACAGGGAATATTATTCAGTCTTAAACGGGAAGGAAATCCTATCATGGCTGAATCTGGAAGACACTATGCTAAGTGAAATAAGCCAGGCACAGAAAGACAAATACCACATGATCTCACTCATATGTGAAATCTTATAAAGTTTATCTCATATAAAGAGCAGAATGGTGGTTACCAGAAGCTGGGGCAGCTGGTGTGGGGTGGAAAGGTTGGGGAGATACTGGTTAAAGGATACAAAACTAAAATTAGATAGAAGACATAATTTTAAAAGACCTGTTGTTCAGTATGGTGACTACAGATGCTAAAGATATATTGCCTTCTTGAAAATGCTGGAAGAAAAAAATACAAAAAAAAAAAAAAACAAAGAAAGTGCTGGAAGAGTAAATATTAAGTGTCACTATCACAAAAATGATGACTATGTAAAGTGATGCAAATGTTAATTACCTGGATTTAACCTTTCCATAAACATGCTCCAAGATATCATACATACATACAAGTTTTTCTGTCAATTTAAATGAATTTGGAAAAGACGTGTGAATGTGAAGGATAACCCACAATTTTAAAACAGTAATTTTCTCTGGGGAGAAATAAAATGAATCTGATAGAATGAGTGATCTCGCTGGTTTTTGTAATGATATTCTATCAAAAAATAAACAAAAGATCTGATGAAAAAATGAAATAACTACTACCTGATACCACACATCCCATATTATTTTCAGGTATGTTTTTGATGTTCCTATGCCTCTAACAGGAATAACATTGATTTTGGAATAATAAAAAAAATGCTGTGTTCAAATGATAACTCTAAAACATTATATCTAACCCAAACTTGAATTAAACTTGGTTATCTTCATTTTTCTTATTTTGAAATGGTGATACTGAAATTTTGAAATGATAATTATTCTTAGATTTTAATAATAAAAATGCAGAGTTCTTTATTTCTCTAATATCTCTTGATCAATCTTTACTTAGGTTTTGACCGGGATTTTTTGCAACCTCCTCATTTTTGACCATATGTTAAATAATGGATTTTTAAAAAAATACTCAGTAATTACCCTTATTATCTCAACATATACTTTGTCATTGTCTCTTCCATTTTAACGAATTTAACTGTAATATAATCACAGGCAATCAGCAAATGCTTATCATCAGTTTAGGTCTTCCCTCCTTCTCCTTTAAAAGTCATTAATATACATAATGGGCTCGCTGCGGTCACCACTTGAAAGTCTTGCTGGCATTGCAAACCCAGTATGTACAAACCCTAATTGTCAATCTGTTCCTCATTATTCCACTTCAGGATTCATTTCTTTAGCTCAGTAAATAGTACCATTAAATGTCTAGTTGCACAAACCACAGATTCATGAATCATGCTTAATAACCACATCTTCTTATAACTTAGGCCCAAAATATCCACAAAATTCCACCAATTTTACCTGTAAAATATCTCTAAATTCCATGTAGTTTCCTCTGTCACTACCACTATACCCTAAGGAATTACTGTCATCATTCTTACAAACATCAGAATAGGATACGACAGTACAGAACAGGATAGCACAGAATAGAAGAGAATCTTTACTTCTTTTTTGGATCCCTTTTTGCTTTTTATCCATTTTTATCACAGTCATTCCTATGCATCAATAATAGAGAAACAGAGAGCCAAATCATGAGTGAACTCGCAATCACAATTGCTACAAAGAGAATAACATACTTAGGAATACAATTTACAACAGATATGAAGGACCTCTTCAAGGATAACTACAAACCCTTGCTCAAGGAAATAAGAGAGAACACAAACAGATAGAAAAACATTCCATGCTCATGGATAGGAAGTAACAATATCAGGAAAATGGCCATACTGTCCAGGGTAATTTATAGATTCAATGCTATCCCCATCAAGCTACCACTGACTTTCTTCACAAAATTAGAAAAAAACTACTTTAAATTTTATTTGGAACCAAAAAAAAGCTCACATATCCAAGACGATCCTAAGTAAAAACAACAAATCTGGAGGCATCACCCTACCTGACTTCAAACCATAATACAAGGCTACAGTATTGGTACCAGTACACACCATGGTACTGGAACCAAAACAGATAATATAGACCAACGGAACAGAACAGAGGCCCCAGAACTAACATGACACATCTACAGCCATCTGATCTTTGACAAACCTGACAAAAACAAGCAATGGGGGAAGGACTTCCTATTTAATAAATGGTGTTGGGAAAACTGGCTACCACATGCAGAAAACTGAAATTGGACCCCTTCCTTACAGCTTATACAACAATAACTCCAGATCGATTAAAGACTTAAACATCAGACCTAAAACCACAAAAACCCTAGAAGAAAACTAAGCAATATCATTCAGGACATAGGCATGGGCAAAGACTTTATGACTAAAACACCAAAAGCAACGGCAATAAAAGCCCGAATTGACAAATGGGATCTAATTAAACTAAAGAGCTCTGCACAGCAAAAGAAACTACCATTGGGGTGAACAGGCAACCTACAGAATGGGAGAAAAATTTTTCAATCTATCTATCTTACAAAGGGCTAATATCCAGAATCTACAAACAGCTTAAACAAGTTTACAAGAAAAAAACAAATAACCTCATCAAAAAGTGGGCAAAGGATATGAACAGACACTTCTCAAAAGAAGACATTTATGGGGCCAACACACACATGAAAAAATGCTTGTCATCACTGGTCATTAGAGAAATGAAAATCAAAACTTCAATGAGAAAACATCTCATACCAGTTAGAATGGTGATCATTAAAATGTCAGGAAACAACAGATGCTGGAGAACATGTGGAGAAATAGGAACGCTTTTACACTGTTGGGAGTGTAAATTATTTCACCACTGTGGAAGACAATGTGGCAATTCCTCAGTGATCTAGAACTAGAAGTACCATTTAAACCAACAATCCCATTACTGGGTATATACCTAAAGGATTATAAATCATTCTACTTTTATAAAGACACATGCACACGTGTTTATTGAAGCATTGTTCATAATAGCAAAGACTTGGAACCAACCCAAATGTCCATGAATGATAGAATGGATTAAGAAAATGTGGCATATATATGCCATGGAATACTATGCAGCCATAAAAATGGATGAGTTTATGTCCTTTGTAGGGACATGGTTGAAGCTGGAAACCATCATTCTCAGCAAACTAACACAAGAACAGAAAACCAAACACTGCATGTTCTCACTCACAATCGGGAGTTGAAAAATGAGAATACATGGACACAGGGAGGGGAACATCACATACCAGGGCCTGTCAGGGGCTGGGGGGTTAGGGGAGAGATAGCATTAGGAGAAATACCTAATGTAGATGACAGGTTGATGGATGCAGCAAATCATCATGGCATGTGTATCTATGTAACAAATCTGCATGTTTTGCACTTGTACCCCCGAACTTAAAGTATAATTTTTTAAAAAAAGTATGTAACACACAGTTTTTCAAATGGTCGAGATTCAATACATATAACTTTTAATTTTGAGATTGCAGCTTTCCTAGCCTTGTATGAAGGAATGATTCCTTTTTCCAACCAATTCAAGCAGCTATATATCCAATGAAAATAATTTTCCCCAGTATTAAGTCATTGAAGGTACCAGTGAAGCCCAGAGTAGGGCTTCCAGCAAAGTGGAGACCGTGACAAGAACGATGAATGAATCTAAAGGGACTGCATGGCACTTCAGTAATGAGAAGCAAGATTGTGTCTGAAGGGCAGTTAGAACAAGGAAAGTGGGAGCTGGGGACAAGAACCCACTAGAATTAGCACAGCCTACAATAGTAAGCCTTTAAACATAAGGGCTAAGATTTTTTTTATCTTAGCTGACTGCTTGGATTTACTTGCTATATTTCTCCTTCTACCACAGAGACTGGTTTCACAGCCATTGTTCCTTTTGCCATTATCTAGTAATTCTCATTGGATTTCTTTTGTCACTGGTTCATAAAGATTTCCTAACTCTTTCCTAAAGAAAACATGCAGTCCTTTCGAGCTCTTCTAAGACTATAGTTTTTGTAAAAATAAATAATGGTAATAATGTAAAATTATAATGATAATTGCACAATTAACCCAAGATATATAATGTTTTTACGTGACAATTAAGAACTCAAAGGTCACACACATCTGCCAATAAGCAGTAGGTATATTTAAGTAACAACAATTATAGATGTCTGAATGAAGATTCAGTGGCAACTGAAAATGCTTTCCGTTTCTCTACTTTTGCTTTCCTAGAATTTCATCCCAGTGTCTAGAGAAAAAGTTGTGAAAGTGAGTTGTCCTAAAGCTGTGGGCAAGAACTGGAACTGGTTAGGGATGTAGACATCATGAAGATACATGGGAGGAATGATCCAAAATACACTTTACCTTTGCTACGTTAATGCCACCATCCTGCCACTGTAGCTGTCATGGTATGATAATCTCATCTCGAAGTAGGAAGCAGGTAAGAGTTCAGGTTAAGAGGGCAGTGAGCAAAAGAGACCATAAAAGATATCATCTAAAGTCATTTTAAATAAAAAGGACTCTTCTATTTTCTGAGTGTCTTAGTCTTCCTCTTTTTTTGTTATTGTTGTCTTTTGGTCTTTTTGAGACAGGGTCTCACTTCAATGCCCAGGATGAAGGGCAGTTGTGCAACTACGGCTCGTTGCAGCCTGGAATTCCCAGGCTTAAGTGATCCCCCCACCTCAGCCTCTCAAGTAGCTAGGATTACAAGCACACAACCACCACACTTGGATATTTTTTGTATTTTTTGTAGATGGGATTTTTGTCACGTTACCCAGTCTTGTCTCAAACTTCTGGGCTGAAGTTATCTTTCCATCTTGGCCTTACAAGTGTGAGCCACCATGGCCTGTTGTCTCTTAAGCAGGGCCTTAGTCAAAGATTTGAGTTTAGGTAGTTTATATGACACTTCATCCAAAGAAGCAATAAAGAAGGAGCTTAGATAGTTAGGGAGAGTACACTGTGGTAGGCAATCACTATGCTTTATGGCAGGGCCTCTAAGAAATTTGCAGGATATCTCCCTGTATGATCCATCAAGCTGATGGGAAATTAAGAATTGCCCCTAGTTAACTGTCTCCCATTTACAATCTGTGCTTTTGTATATGCTGAGCCTCTACATGGCTTCCTCCATAAAATGCCTTGAGGCAGAAAAATGGGACGTCAGGTGCAGAGCCATGATGGAGTGGGCCGCTGTTAATGACACCCAGAAGCGTCTATCACAACCGTAGCTGAACAGACAGATGAGCCAAGAGGATGTGACTCCAGCTAGGCTGAGCTTCCCTAAATATGGAATTGTATGTAATGAGAATGCCAAAAGACTGTGAGGTAATAGAAATACAGCCCAATTTTATTTGTTTATTTAACCTATATTTATCAAGACCTGTTATTTGTCAGACACGGTTGTTTGGAAATAACACAAGATGAGCAAGCTCCTACTTTCTTGGTGTTCATAATGCCATGGGCACAGTGGAGATTGATGACAGCAATTAAGTCACATTGGACTAAATGTCATAGTAAGGGCCATATAGAGTACAAATGAAACACAGGAGGAATTGGCAGGCACTGAAATGGGTGACACATGGTTGCTTGGAGGAATGATTTCTAAACTAAGCATGAAAATTTACTTGGAATTACATAAGCAATCACAGAGTGGAATACTTTTCAGTTAGGATTAAAAAAAAAAGCTTTCTAATTCCTACATGACCATTTATATAGAAGTGTTTTTATATTTTGTATCCAGCTTTGAAGTGAACTTGGACCAATTTACTCCAGAGCTTAATATGCACTAAATGCTTAATATATGTTAACTTTTTTATCACCACATCATCATCATCGTCATCAGCATCATTGATATCTTGTGCGTTTCTCCACAGTTTTCTTCAAAAAAGGCCCTCAAGCAGAAAATAGCACCATTAGGTGCAAAGCCATGATGAAATAGGCCATTGTCAGTAAGACTCAGAAAATCCCCCAAAACGCCAATATCCCAGAATCCCTTTGCTAGTGGGATGTCCTAAGAAAATCGAGAGGTAAGAGTTAGCAGTCATGAGATTGATAAGGGCCAAAGAACTCTGGGAAAATAATGCAATGAAATGCATCTGGTGACTTAATTTTTCATAAGAAGATACTATAAGCCGGGCACAGTGGCTCATGCCTGTCATTCCATCACTTCGGGAGGCTGAGGCAGGTGAATCACCTGAGGTCAGGAGTTCGAGACCAACTTGGCCAACATGGGGAAACCCTGTCTCTAGTAAAAATACAAAAATTAGCTGGGTGTGATGGTGGGCACCTGTAATCTCAACTACTCAGGAGGCTGAGGAATGAGAATCGCTTGAATCTGGGAGGCAGAGGTTGCAGTGAGCCGAGATTGCACCACTGCACTCCATCCTGGATGACAGAGTGAGACTCAGTCTCAAAAAAAAAAAAAAAAAAAAAAAAAAA
>NW_022436998.1:11207179-11261730 GCF_009761245.1 Sapajus apella | reverse complement strand
AAAAAAAAAAAAAAAAAAAAAAAAAAAAAGATACTATAATATATGCATTATAAAAGAATAACCAAGGATCCAGGGATCATCATCAGGGAGGTTGTGTTTCATCTGAGTCTCCATTTTTATCAGCTTTGTAATTTTAACAATAAAGTCTCAATATACTTCAATTTCTGAAGCTGCAAGATGGTTCCATTAATTACATCTAGTTCACAAAGTAGTTTTAAGAGTTAAAAAAATATCATTCAGGCACAGCATTTAAGATAATGCCTGAACCATCCTTAGTTGTCAATAAATGTTAATTATTATTTCCTCTGTTTTTAAATACTCAAGTGAGGTGACGACGCAATCAAACAACTAAAAATATTTTAAAGGATATTTTTCTCTGGTATTGTATAAGGCCAACCCTCTATTCTAAAAGTTACAATATTAACTATTTTTCCTGAACACTGCTTTCAATAATTTTTATTCTCTGTTTTTTTTAACAGGGTCTTGCTCTGCTGCCCCGGCTGGAACGCTGTTATGTTATCCTTGTTCACTGCAGCCTAAAATTCCCAGGCTGAATCAGCCCTCCCACCTCAGCCTTCTGAGTAGCTGGGACTACAGGCATGCTCCACCACGCCCAGCCAATTTATTTTTCATTTTTTCTAGAGACATATTCTCACTATGCTTTCTAGGCTCCTCTGGAACTCCTAGACTCAGACTATCCTCCTGCCTTGGCCTCCCAGAGAGCTGAGATTACAGTTGTGAGCCACCTTACGGTAACTGTCATTGGCCAGTAACTCATTCTCTTCATGTTTGTTTGTTTAACTTTTAAGTACCTTAGACATCCATAAAATTGAATTTGATGTGAGCTTCTCAGATTGAAGCAATTCACAATGTGACAGAAGCAGGTACATTCAGTTAGATTTGACCAAAAATATACTCAAAGTGCTTAGTCATTTGTCCTGAGTCAAGATTAGTCACTCACTCTAATCACATCGAGAACGACCTTCCCAGATTAAAGATAGCAGACATTGTGTTCCTTGGTGCTGAAAGGTACGCTGGAGATCAGGCAGCAAAATGAAATGACAATGCCTGCTCTACTCTCTATTGCCATTGTTGGGGGTTTAATTTTGTCATCAGGTATACACGCTTAAAGAGAAGGGTACAAATGTGCTTATTAGATCACATAGCCTATGTGAGCACAGGATAGTCATTTAACTTCATGTTACTCTGATATCCGAGAACAATGGTTTGGCCAATTCATTCATTATAGACTACAGATTACTTCGATATTTATTTTCAAATAAAATTGCTCCTCATGTCCTACTTTCCAGTTCTGCTCTTAGCAAATCTTGCCTGAGCAGTTTCATCACAATAAATAAGTTTACACAGCTCAATTTAGACAATGTCAGTGTCCTGTTCAAACTCCTTTACAACTTTCTGAAATAAAATGCTTATCATTCAGGCTGGCATTCACAGTCCTTCAAAATCTGACCATACCCAACCTGCCATTCTTCCCTTCTTACCCCTCATATTATAATGAATATCTTATATCTTTCACGTTGCACTGCCCTATGATGTCTCAAATATGTTATTTAATTTTGTACCTTTCCAGCTTTTCACACACAGTTTATTTCTAACAAAAACTTTGAACCTTAATTTTCTCTGTCTATAAACAGTCAGCTGATTTTTGCAAGCGTACCTGAAAGGTAACCTTCTCCATGTAAGTTGTGCTGACTGCTTTAGGCAAACAAAGAAACAAAAATAACCCTGCTGTTCCCTCAACACTGTGCCTATATCTTTTTATTACAGTAGGAACATTTGCCCTGTATAATCAAATCTGGTGCATTTACAGTCTATATCTTTCATTTGCTTGTAAACTGTTGATATTAAAGGGTATATCTGCTTCCTTTTGTAAGCACTAGCTCTGCCATCTAGCGTGATGCTTTGCACACAGTAGGCACTCCAACAACAATAAAATGTTTGCTAAAATGAGCTCATTTAAATAAAATGCCAACTCAGATGATCTTTAGCTGAATACATTTAAATATTTACACATATTGAAAGGGATCATCTGAGATGTAATTGTACATTGGTGAATTCCTTCTGGCTTAAAGCAATTAGTAGCTCCTTCCTTGTCCACGCAGGATACTAATCTTGCAAAAGAAACTCTGCGCCCCCAGGACACTGGCATCCAGGCAGACTTTTCTGCATCCATTACTGACAGACCTTTACAGACTTTAGCCAGCAGAAGATTCCTGGCTATTATTATCTTGAAACATCTAAACACATAAATTTATGCTTTTATAAAAAGAGTTATTAAAAATGTTTATAGACAATGTGTCTAAATGGCCTTTTGTTAATTATGTGGCTGCAGAAAAACACATTTTGTTCTCTGAGTTTGATTTTACATCACTCATATTCATCTTAGTTGACAGAAGCTTCTCTCACACACAAAAAAAATCTTATTAATGAAGTGTCAGTAAAACCAATACTGTGGTGCTTAGAATAAGAAGAGAATATTCTTTCATTTCCTAACAAATGTTGTTATAAAATTGAGGCACCGGAGCTTTACCTAAACTGTAGGATAGAAAAGAGGGATCAGAGGTTCCATTTCAGACTTCAAAATCTTTGTGTACCGAGATCATTTGTAATGTATCACAATAACTTTTTTACTAATATCAAACTACTGTGGTTTACAAATGATATCTCTTTTAATACCATGAAACAATACTATCACGAAATCATTTGTCTTGAAAGACTACTTAGGTATACACAATCAAATTATCGGAAAATTATTGAATATATACATTGTTGATAGAATAATTTTATATGGAATTAAAAATAGTTTTTGATTCTTAGAATAATTCATATAGTTGTTCCACAAAGTACAATGGGGTTATGATCTCATAAAGACATCATGAATGGAAAATATTGTAAGTCAAAAATACGCTTAATACACCTCACTGGGAGTGTAAATTAGTTCAACCATTGTGGAAGACAGTGTGGCGATTCCTTAAGGACCTAGAAATAGAAATTCCATTTGACCCAGCAATCCCATTACTGGGTAAATATACAAAGGATTATAAATCATTCTACTATAAGGACACATGCACACAAATATTCATTGCAGCACTGTTTACAATAGCAAACACCTGGAACCAACCCAAATTCCCATCAATGATAGACTGGACAGGGAAAATATGGCACATATACACCATGGAATATTATGCAGCCATCAAAAACGATGAGTTCGTGTCCCTTGTAGGGACATGGATGAACCTGGAAACCATCATTCTCAGCAAACTGACACAATAGCAGAAAATCAAACACCGCATGTTCTCACTCATAGGCAGGTGTTGAACAATGAGAACACATGGACACAGGGAGGGGAGCACTACACACTGGGGTCTGTTGGAGGGAAATGGGGGAGGGACATGGGGGTGGGGAGGTGGGGAGAGATAGCATGGGGAGAAATGCCAGATATAGGTGAAGGGGAGGAAGGCAGCAAATCACACTGCCACGTGTGTACCTATGCAACAATCTTGCATGTTCTTCACATGTACCCCAAAACCTAAAATGCAATAAAAAAATAAAAATAAAAAAATAATATCAAAAAATAATACACCTCACCTACTAAACATCATAGCCTAGCCCAGCCTACCTTAAACATACTCAGAACACCTAATGTTAGCTTACAGTTGGGCCACATTATTTACCACAAAGCCTATTTTATAATAAAGAGTTGATTAGCTCACGTAACTTATTGAATACTGTACTGAAAGTGAAAAACAATGATTGTACAGGTACTCAAAATACGCTAATGAAGGCATATCACTTTCATACCATCATAAAGTTGAAAAATTGTTAGGAACTATCTGTATAGTGTTGAAAAGATGAAAAATCATATTACAAAATAATTTAAGTAATGTATAAAGGAATAAATTACATATGCTAGAAATACTATACAGGAACTTAACCATATATATGTATATACATATATATATATATATATATAAATATATATATGTATATATATATATATTCATATATATGTGTATGTTCATATATATTCATATATATTCATATATATGTGTATATACATATATATTCATATATATATGTGTATATACATATATATTCATATCTATATGTGTATATACATATATATTCATATATATATGTGTAGAGAGAGAAAGAGAGAGACAGAGACAGAGAGAGAGAGAGAGAGAGAGAGAGAGAGAGAGAGAGAGCCAGACAGAGAGAGCGAGCTGAATTAAATGAAATAGCACACTCAAGATATCTGGGCTACTTTGGTCAGTGCCTACCTATGGTACTGACCTATGGTCGATAGGCAGGCACTGACCAAAATGAAGAAACAACAACAACAAACAAAATAAGAGGAGAAGAAAGGAGGGAAAAGCAACACAGAGTGCTTGTAAAAATAAATTTTATTTTCTAGTAAATTATCACTACTTTGGGAACATTTATTGACTCTATCCTTTCCAAATGAGAGCTTTACTATGACTGGGATAAAAAATATTCTATTTTTTGCATGGCTAACACAAAATATAGTAGCAGATAATTAATAAACCACTGCCAAATAAACAAACACACAAATTACTTCATTTACAGGCCCTCACTATTACACTTGCTTTGATTTTTTATTACACCTGACCTAGCTAAGGCATAATGTCAAGTTTGGATTCTATCCTACCCAGTATGTTCTTTAATTCCATGCTACAGATTGGAGCAAGGATATATGTGGACATTTCCACTTAGACTGGAGGGTAGACTTCAAATTAGTTTACCGTAACTAGTCAATACACCTCCAAATATAGTAGATGATTACCTGTTTGATTTTCCTGTTACTTAGTTACTATTCTAAAACTAAAAATCTATATTTAATCATCAACTTCTGCTGATACTTAGATATAAACAATCTCACTAGTGATTTATATTTTCCATCACTATAGGCTTTCTTGTTTCATTGAATTAGATGATGATTTATCAAAAGTTCCATAGAAAGAAAAATAATGCAGACAACATATCGTAAGAGGTAGAATCAGGTACCTGCTTGCTACAGTGCACTGACCATCATTTTTGTAGTATTTTAAAAGTTTTTTTTTTTAAATCAATAAGCATTTTGCATTGTTACTGTTTAAAAATGCTTTAAAAAATATTAATTTTTCATACATAACTATATTCTAAGCATAATAGCATTTGTTATAGGAAAGTCAAGGAAATACTAGAAACAGTTTAACCTTTAAGGTTCTTGCAGTATATTGCATATAAAAGACTAATTGTTGTGGCAAAATAAACAAGCATCATAAAACAGAATATATTATTTGAAACAAATATAAAAAATCTAAAAGAAAATGAAGAAGATAAATAGACATTAATTAAAATAATCCTTCAGGGGGTTGTTTTAAGTGTGCAATATGTACTGATTAATGAATTAAATAAAGTTATTAATATGTATGAGAAGCTGAGATTAAAATAGTAAGAGAAAAAAAAATCATATATTACCATTCTCCCTGGAGATTATTACTTAATGAGAGTGATAAATTTTAAAACAGCATGTAGATAAAGCCAAATTCACAAGTACATTACATACTAAAAAATACAGTGACGTGGTGCTATATTACAGAATGTCATGATTGTGACACAGGAATATCTAAAAGGTTTTCATAAAAAGTATAACGGTGTCATACACTGTTATCCGACTGACATCTTTGTTTCACCCCCTTTCCCCTTTCTTTGCCTCTACAGTCAAGACTTCTTTCGGAGCGAGCTGAATTAAATGAAATAGCACAAAATTAGATTTTCTTGAAACTAGACTCTATTGTACAGCTGATAGTTTTAGTTAATGAACTGAGAAGTGTTAGAATTCTAGACTTAAATTGAAGTTAAATTGACACAACCTATTCTTTTCTTTCTAACATCTATAACATGGATGTGATTCCTTATGCTACAACAGATATTTTTGCCTCCTCCTTGAGATAAACATACACACATAAACACACATTCTCTCTCTCACACACACACACATACACACATACAAAGACACACTTACACACATACAAAATGTCAGGGATGGCAAGATGTAAAAAAATTCTAGCTTTGAGTATACTGTTTATCCCCTAAATCAGTCCCATACTGCCTACTTCCAGATCTTGTTATATGAGATTTTTGAATGGCTCAATTGCAAAAGGCACTATTAACTGAGTTTCTATTACGCACAGTCTAAAACTTTGATTCACTGATGACACATTGATAATGAAGATGATGGCTAAAGGGTGAGTAGAAGTCAGCTAAACAAACAGGGTAAAACTGAATACTCCCAGGTGGGGTTATTTCTGCTTAAAAGTAAAGCTTTTTCCAATAATCATTTGGCTTTCAGTAGCACCCCAATCTTGCTTACAGCATAGTAATATGTATTAAAATAATTATTTTATTATTAAATTTATAATTTTTGAAGATATTAAGTTTGAAGCCTAAATTTGAAGTAATGAAACAAACTTTAAAAGAAAACTACGAAAATTATAGTGAATGCCCTATAGCAAGCATGTACATAGTTTTACCTGTTACAGCATGTTATTTGCAATATGTGTTTAGGTCCTGAAGAAGGGGAAATAAATATGGCAAATTTGAGGATCTTATACTCAGGGAAGATGAGTAGAGAGAGTAAGAGAACAATAATATCAACTGACAAGTGAGATGGGTAAGTTGCAAGTCAAGAATTTTCCTGAAAGCTACATTAAATGTTTGTTCTTTGTGGAAAAAAAATGATAAATCAACAAGATCTTTTAGCCTAAGGAACAAAATGGAAGATTTATAAAGATTAATCAGGCTGCAACATGGAATGCTTGCGATGTTTCACATTTATTTTGTATTCTGAGACTGCTGAAGTTGCTTATCAGCTTAAGGAGATTTTGGGCTGAGACTATGGAGTTTTCTAAATATACAATCATGTCATCTGCAAACAAAGATGATTCGACTTCCTTTCTTCCTATTTCAATATCTTTTATTTTTTTTCTCTTGCCTGATTGCCCTGGCCAGAACGTTCAATACTATGTTGAAGTTAGGAGTGGTGACAGGCATCCTTGTCTTGTACGGTTTTAAAAGGGAATGCTTCCAGCATTTGCCCATTCAGTATGATATTGGCTGTGGATTTGTCATAAATAGCTCTTACTATTTTGAGATACCTTTCATCAATATCCAGTTTATTGAGTTTTTAGCACGAAGCGGTGTTTAATTTTATTGAAGGCTTTTTCTGCATCTACGGAGGTAATCGTGGTTTTTGTCACTGGTTCTGTTTATGTGATGGATTATGTTTATTGATTTGCATATGTTGAACCAGCCTTGCATCCCAGGGATGAAGCCAACCTGATTATGTTGGATATGTTTTTTGATGTGCTGTTGGATTCAGTTTACCAGTACTTTATTGAGGATTTTTGCATTGATGTTAATTAGGAATATTGGCCTAAACTTTCCCTTTTTTGTTGTGTTTCTGCCCAGTTTTGGTATCAGGATGACGCTGGTCTCATAAGTGAGGGGGGGTGTCTTTCTTTTTCTATTGTTTGAAATATTTTCAGAAGAAATGGTACCAGCTCCTCTTTGTACCTCTGGTAGAATTTGGCTGTCAATCTCTCTGGTCCTGAACATTTTCGTTGGTAGGCTATTAATTACTGCCTCAATTTTATAACTTGTTATTAGTCCATTCAGGGATTCCATTTCTTCCTGGTTTAGACTTGGTAGGGTGCATGTGTCCAGGAATTTATCTAATTCTTCTGGATTTTCTCGTTAATTGTGTAAATGTGTTTATAGTATTATCTGACGGTAGTTCGTATTTCTGTGGGATCAGTGGTGATATCCCCTTTATCATTTTTTATTGCATCTATTTAATTCTTCTCTCTTTTCTTCTTTATGATTCTGGCTAGCAATCTATTTTGTTGACCTCTTCAAGAAAAAAATAAACAAATAAATAAATAAATAAAACAGCTCCTGTATTCATTGACTTATTCAAGGGTTTTTTGCAGACTGGAGACCAATCTCTCCTTCTCTATCTCCTTCAGTTCTGCTCTGTTCTTAGTTATTCCTTGTCTTCTGTTAGCTTTTGAATTTGTTTGCTCTTGCTTCTCTAGTTCTTTTAATTGTGATGTTAGGGTGTCGATTTTAGATCTTCCCTGCTTTTTCTTGTGAAATTTAGTGCTATAAATTTCCCTCTAAACACTGCTCTATCTGTGCCCCAAAGATTCTCATAGATTGTGTCTTTGTTTTTATTGGTTTCAAAGAATTTATTTATTTCTGCCTTCATTTTGGATGGAGAATGAGTTTGGCGAATTGACAAAAGAAGGCTTCAGAAGGTGGGTAATAACAAACTCCTGCCAGCTAAAGCAGCATGTTCTAACCCAATGCAAGGAAGCTAAGAACCTTGAAAAAAGCTTAGAGGAATTGCTAACTAGAATAACCAGTTCAGAGAAGAACATATATAACCTTATGGAGCTGAAAAACACAGCACAAGAACTTCATGAAGCATACACAAGTATCAATAGCTGAATTGATCAAGCAGAAGAAAGGATATGAGATTGAAGACCAACTTAACAAAATAAAGTGTGAAGAGAAAAGAGAATGAAAAGGAATGAACAAAGCTTCCAAGAAATGTGGAACTATGTGAAAAGACCAAACCTACATTTTATTGGTGTACCTGAAAATGATGGGGAGAATGGAACCAAGTTGGAAAACACTATTCAGGATATTACCCAGGAGAACTTCCCTAACCTAGCAAGACAGACCAACACTCAACTTCAGGAAATATTGAGAACACCACAAAGATACTCACCAAGAAGAGCAACCCCAAGACACATAATCGTAAGATTCACCAAGGTTGAAATGAAGAAAAAAAATGTTAAGGCCAGCCAGAGAGAAAGGTCGGGTTACCCACAAAGGGAAATCCATCAGACTAACAGTGGATCCCTCTATAGAAACCGTACAAGCCAGTAGAGAGTGGGGATTAATATTCAACATTCTTAAAGAATTTTCAATCCAGAATTTCATATCCAGCCAAACTAAGCTTTATAAGCAAAGGAGAAATCAAATCCTTTATAGAAAAGCAAATGCTGAGAGATTTTGTCACCACCAGGCCTACCTTACAAGAACTCCTGAAGGAAGCACTAAACATGTAATGGAATAACTGGTAGCAGCCACTGCAAAAACATACGAAATTGTAAAGACCATCAACACTATGAAGAAACTGTATCAACTGACAAAATAATCAGCTAGGATCATAACGACAGGATCAAATTCACACATAACAATATGAACCTTAAATGTAAATGGGCTAAATGCCCCAATTAAAAGACACAGACTAGCAAAATGGATAAAGAGTCAAGACCCAATGGTGTGCTGTATTCAGGAGACCCATCTCACATGCAAAAACACATATAGGCTCAAAATAAAGGGAAGGAGGTAGATTTACCAAGCAAATGGAAAGAGGGAAAAAAAAAAAAAAGGCAGGAGTTGCAATCCTAGTCTCTGATAAAACAGACTTTAAAACAACAAAGATCAAAAGAGACAAAAAAGGGCATTACATAATGGTAAAGGCATTAATGCAACAAGAAGAGCTAACTATCCTAAATATATATGCACCCAATACAGGAGCACCTAGATTCATAAAATGAGTTTTTAGAGACCTACAAAGACATAGACTTCCACATGATAACAGTGGGAGACTTTAATACCCCACTGTCCACATTAGACAGATCAATGATACAGAAAATTAACAAGGATATTCAGGACTTGAACTCAGATCTGGACCAAGTGGAGCTAAAAGACATCTACAGACCCCTCTGCCCCAAATCCACAGAATATACATTCTTCTTAGCACAACACTGGACTTACTCCAAAACTGACCACATAATTGGAAGTAAAACACTCCTCAGCAAATGCAAAAAACAGAAATAATAACAAACAGTCTCTCGGATCACAGTGCAGTCAAATTGGAACTCAAGATTAAGAAACTCACTCAAAACCACACAGCTACATGGAAAATGAACTACCTGCTCCTGAATGACTACTAGGTAAATAGATACTTTTTCTCAAAGCATTTAATTACATCATGACAACAACTTTGTAAGTATTTTCCAATTTTCTAAATAAAATTTAGGTAACTAGATAAAGGTTTTATTGCCAATTTAAGGCAGAGAAAGCCTTAAAATTTACACACATTAAGAGGCTAAAAAAACAGTGTCAATCTCTTTGGAGCTTATTTACCAAATGCAAAATATATATATATATATATATATATATATATATATATATATATTTTTGGAAAATAAGTACAAAAAATTCACAGTAAAATTTTTATAGCCAAAAATGACAAATTAGGTAACAGGTACTTAATCTCATCTATGTTGAATTAGCAGCCTATCTCTATGAATGTCTCTTTATTTAACACTGTTCTGTACTCATTTGTTTTAGACAAATGACCCCACTGTTTGTATACGTATATGTGTTTCCAAAAAAATAAATTAGCAAGGTTGAAGAGAGAGACAGTGCTAGAGTTGGAGCTGGATGAAGAGAAAAGGAGAGGGAGCAAGAGAGAGAGAATTTGAAAACAACCAATAAGAAAAAACAAAGATGTTAGGAAATAAAGCATATATGATATTGAATGGTAAGGCCAGGCACAATGGTTCCAGGCTATAATCCCAGCACTTTGGGAGGCCAGGGCAGGGCAAAAACCTGTCTCTACTAAAAATACAAAAATTAGCTGGACATGGGGGTGGACTCCTGTGATCCCAACTACTCAGAAGGCTGAGGCAGGAGAATTGCTTGAACCTGGGAGATGGAGGCTGCAGTAAGCAGAGATCATGCTACTACATTCCAGCCTGGGAGAGAGAGGAGCAAGACTCTGTTTCAAAAAATAATAATAATTTTAAAAAATTACATTGAATGGTATATTATTAAAGGATGACAGAGAAAAGAGCATGGAGAGAAGATTCAGAGAATCTTATTTTGGAAAAATAAAAACAAATATAAATCCAAATATTGTTTTTATACATGTATTTAAAAAATTCAGAATAAATGTTCTGAGATTCATGTTACATATTAACTGAGAGGAAATAACAAATTATATTTATTTATAAGGAATTATTTTTGAATTAACACTATTTGTTCACTATGTTTCAAGCAATATCTCTTCCATATTTGAAAAGATTAAACTCTAAAATTTGTTTATAAATCTACGCTTTCTTAAGTACAAAGTGACTAGAAAAAGATGTATTTGATGTTTCTTCAAACTGAAATGTGCCAGTTTCACAAAATTTTCAAATCAGAAATGTTAATCTCTCCTTATTTATAATTTATAGAACAGTTTTCTAATGAGTAATTATCTACGTTAAAATATATTTACTAATCAAAAATTATTTTTATATTTTTCTTAATAACTTTTTACTTTCATTTTTCTCCTTTCAGCTTCTGTTTCTAATAAGAATTGTACATGGTGTTTATTTGATCTTCTGTGTGTATGATTTTTTAAATTAGTTTTCAATTTCGAATTTTTTCTTGTTACCTCTTTTCTGAATACTGACAGTTTGAATTTTTAGTAATGCATGTCTTCGTTTATCTCACTTCTTACTTACTAATTCTGATTTGTGCTGTTTTTATAGTCTTAACTGGTTTTTTTTTTTATTTCAGCTTGTTTGAAATACAGTATTAGTTTAAAATTATGGTTAATTACATGAGCAAGTGACTTCATTTTAAGAAAAATTTATATATTCATTACTGTCATTTTTACTAGTTTTGTATTTTTACAAATTTCACAAGGAAAATACAAGCCCAGCGGCTGGCCTTATGGAGATTCAAGAACAGCAGACCTAGTAGAAGCATATTGCAGCTTCTATGATCTTTAGCACATAATTGATTATTCCAAATGATAAGTTTTTGTTCTTTTCTCTTTTTTTAATATCATTTAATGCTAGCAATTATTTTCCTGTCTCAGCCATTTTGATATTAGACATCTTTTCCTCAGCTAAACAGCAGCTCCTCCTTTTCCTTCTTTTGTTTCACATCGAATTAAACCATCAATTAACACTCCACATTCCTATCTGATGGCAGTTCATCAATATTATCTGACCACAGACCACCATGCTAAGCAGTAAGCGACATGCTTTGGTAAGGGTCTCTATAAATCCTCTTCAAAGCTCTTTGAAAAATGATGTAACTTCTAATTGGTCAAAAAATAAATGGAAGGTAAATTATTGGAAAAACATATTTTAATGAAAGGCATTGTTTGTCATTACAGTAAATACAGAAGTACTATGCACACGTACATAGATATTACATAATATATATCTTTTAAAATACTATACCCACATACATATATATTATATATATATATAATTCTATTTCTATTCACCAGCTTTACTCAAACTTGAATAATATATGGGTCATTATAACAAAATAAAATCACATTATTTCCTAAATAGTGACAAATTATATTTATTTTAACATTAATATCATATGTATAAATTTTAAACACCTTTTGCAGAGTGTTTATTCAGCTATAAAATCCAAATATATGTATAAGGGAATGATAATCATCATGGAAACAACTATCAACGTAATTTTTGTTTTTATTTTTACTACAACCCGTAAAAGCTAAATACATCATGGTCTATGATTGTTTGGCCGCAAGCCATACTATTTCAACTAGAAACTATAAGAGCTCAAAATGTTAGATCTCTGAGTAAAGCAACTGCTGACATATATCTGTCAGCTTCATAAGCAATTGATAAAATATAAAGGATAAATTTTGAATGCTAACTATAGGTATATAGGGAGTCAACATTTACCCAGAAAGCAAATGAGCTACTCTGAAGGATAAACTGTTGTGATGATTTGGAAACTAAATCAATATAAAATATTTTCTTTGAAATATGAACTCATTTCAGTAAAGCAGCAGTAGTGTGTGTGTATGGGTGTATGATACGTGCATGTATTATATGGGAGCTTTTAAACTGATGTTGTTATTTAGCATTTTGAAATTCTAATGCATTGCAGATCTTTCACAAAGAGAAAAAATAACATCGATGACAGGGAGATCCTGTTTTGTCTAACAACTAGGCCACATTTTGTTTTTCCAAAGAGGATCAGTTAAACAATTTGTAAATAGTACAAATCCCTGTAAAATTGCTTTTGTTCTTTTTAGGACCCTTCTATTAGCAAACCAATGATAATAATCACCTCTTAAGGGTGATTAATAATTTAAGAATATAAAACAAAACAGAACAATAAAAAAGCTTGAGCAAACATATGGGTTATTTTATTTGCCCTTGGTTTTTGTTTTTATTTTTGTTTTCTCTTTTTTTTTCTTTTCATATTTTCCACAAATAACCTATGGAATCCATGACATGAACATATTTTCTGAAAATGTGATACAGAAATGTAGTGCTTTCAACTATCTGCCACTTTAAATCATTTTTTAGAGAGAAAAATAGTGAACATGAGAAATTGAGCAAAATTTTTATTTTACCATCAATAAACTTGGGCATATTGATCTTGCTCAAAGTCAAAGTACATATTTTAGAACGATGCCAAAAAAGTGACTGATCACATAGTAAATTTTGAAGAGAATAAAAAGTACTATTTTTGTCAAAAATATTGTGTCAATGTAATATACACATTCACACACACACACACACACACACACACACATATATGTAATCTATTTCTATTCACCAGTTTTCCTCAAATGTAAACACTATATGGGTCATTTTAACAAAATAAAATCACATTATTTCCTGAATAGTGACGAATTATATTTATTTTAACATTAAGGTCATATGTGTAAATTTTAAAGACCTTTACAGAGTGTTTATTCAGCTATAAAATAAAAATAAATTTACAAATGAATCACAAACAAAACCACCAAAGCATGTAAAATTCTAATTAACAATATTTTAGCATGGTGGATGATTAATTGGAAATAAATCATAATTTTAGACATGTGGATTTATAGTTTTATATTTCTTCAAATATATTTGTAATCCTCTTCTTATGAAAGTCCAGAAATGTTAGTTTGCTGATATTTTTCCATATGTCACAGGATGCTCTACTGAACTTTTAAAAATATTTTTGTCCTTTATTTCAGATATGTTGTTTTTCTGTATTAAATTTTACATATTTTTTCTTCTGGAATATTCTTCTTTTAATCTTATCCAATATATACTTTTTCAGATATCATATTTTTTCATTTCCAGCATTTTCAGTTTTTACAAACTATTTATTTTTCATATCATAGTGCTCAGGTTTTCCTCTATATTCTTTAGCACATAGAATATATATATTTCTTGAACAAATAGAATATATTTATAATGATTCTACTAGCTTTTTAAATCTTTTGATTGCTAAATTCATCCTCTCTATGATTTTTGTGTCTGTTTCTATTAGCTGTCCTTTGATGAGTAGTCATATACTCCTGCTTTTTCACATGTCTTAGTTCATTTATGTTGCTATAGGAGAATACCTTAGCCTGGATAATATCTAAAGAATAAAAATTTCCTTTCTCAGAGCTCTGGAGGCTGGAAAATTCGAGACCTAAGTACTCTCAGGTTTGTTTTTGGTGAAGTCTGGTCTTTGTTTTTACGATGGCACCTT
The DNA here is from genome assembly GCF_009761245.1 of Sapajus apella. Taxonomy (NCBI): domain Eukaryota; kingdom Metazoa; phylum Chordata; class Mammalia; order Primates; family Cebidae; genus Sapajus; species Sapajus apella. The sequence goes on along the minus strand of NW_022436998.1, from coordinate 11,247,096 downwards.
GAAAGCTATGTCTTCCAGATGGAAGGGATTCAGTGTCCTTGTATAGCAGAAGAGTGAAAAAACAAAAGAGCTCTCTCCATTAAGCCCCATTATAAGAGCACCTAATCCCTTTCATGATTACTGAGTCCTCATGGCCTAATCATCCGTTAAAGATCCCATCTCTTAATGCAGCAACACCTGAATTTTGGAAGAGACACATTTAAACCAAGCAACAGGGCTGGTAATATTTGTTTGGATGCTAGACATTGTAAAATTTACATTGTTATTTGCTTGATTGTGTTGTGTTTTTTGAGAGAGAGTTACATTTTGTTCTGGCACAGAGCTAAGTGACTTCTATGTAGTTAGATATCTGTGAGGCTTGCTTTTTAAAGCTTTGTTAGGGTGGGTATACATTAGGCTACTTAGGCAAAGTTCTTTTGAAAACTATTGAATGCTTCCCTAGTTGGAATTTCTTCCCCTCTGACTAGTGGAAATATACAATATTTTCACTTTTCTGTTTACTCCAGAAATTGCTCTGCCTATTTTTTCGTGTGTGTGTGTGTGTGTGTGTGTGTGTGTGTGTGTGTGTGTGTGTGTTTCCCCACCTGGCCTAGAACAGTTACCTCATATCCACATACATGTCAATAATATACTCAGCCAAGGACTAAAGAGAATACAAGTATTCACACAGATACCTGGAGCTTTCCTACACAACTCCCTTTTCTTGTGTATTCTACACCACAAATTTTAGCATTTCTGCCCTTTGGAGTCTTGGAGTCTCGTCAACTCAGAAATGGTGAGAGTGTAAATTAGTTCAACCATTGTGGAAGAAAAAATGGCAATTTTTCAAGGATCTAGAAACAGAAATACCATTTGACCCAGCAATCCCATTACTGGGTATATACCCAAAGGATTATAAATCATTCTATTATAAAGACACATAAACACGTATGTTTATTGCAGCACTGTTTACAACAGCAAAGACTTGGAACCAATCCAAATATCATCAATGATAGAGTGGATAAAGAAAATGTGGCACATATACACAGTGGGATACTATGCAGCCACAGAAAAGGATGAGTTCATGCCCTTTGCATGGACATGGATGAAGCTGGAAACTATCATTCGCAGCAAACTGACCCAAGAACAGAAAACAAAACACTGCATGTTCTCAGTCATAAGTGGGTGTTGAACAATGAGAACACATGGATACAGGGAGGGGAACATCACACACTGGAGCCTGTCGGGGCGTGGTGGGTCTAGGGTAGGGTAGCACGGGGTGGAGGGACTGGGGAGGGATAACAATAGGAGAAATACCTAATGCAGATGATAGGGGGATGGAAGCAGCAAACCACAGTGGCACGTGTATACCTCCGTTACAAACTTATACAATCTGCACATTTACCCCAGAATTTAAAGTATAATAAAAAAAAATTCATTTCTTTTTGGGTTTCACTTTTTTTTTGCTTATTCTGGAAACTGCCTTTAGACAATCAGCTGGTGCTTTCTTCAGGCTCACTTTGTTTTCCTGTTTTTTCCTAGGAATCAAATTCCTCTGCCACTTGTTTTTCTAATGTATGAAAATCATTTGTTTCAACTATTTGTCTATGTTTTTAAAAGACAGGAAGTTAAGTATTTTCCCTTTTACTTTATCTCATTCTATTGCTTGGTTGGCTGCCCACAGTTTTTTATTTCCTTTTTGAACTAATACAAAGCTTTGTTTGCACAGTGTACAATGTTTTCTGGCCCTGAGTTAGTCTAAGTTTGATTATAGGCACACACATCTGAGAAATCGTGTAGATATAGTATAACTCCATAACGTAATGGCCTATGTCATGCAGAATATTCATTATGTGAATACACAAAATTTTAAAACCTGGAAAAACTTCATGGAGCCTGTATTAGTCTGTTCTCATGCTGCTGATAAAGACATACCTGAGACTGGTCAATTTACAAAAGAAAGAAGTTTAATGGACTTAGAGTTCCACATGGCTGAGACCTCACAATCACGGTAAAAGGCAAAAAGGAGCAAGTCGCCTCTTACATGAATGGCAGCAGGCAAGGAAAACTCTTTATAAAACCATCGGGTCTCATGAGACTTATTCACTATCACAAGAACATCATGGGAAATACTTGTCCCCATGATTCAATTACCTCTCACTAGGTCCCTCCCATAACACACGGGAATGCAATATGAGAATTGGGTTGAGACACAGCAAAACCATGTAAGAGCTCCAAGAATATTTCTGTTGGGTAGTGAACGGGAGGGCAAGAAGATGACTATTTCATTAGGTGCTTTTCAACAGTAAACATAAAAACTTTAATTTGAGCGAGACTTTTCAAAGAAATACTGAATCTCAATGGAAGAAATTGTTACGTTACACCTATTAATATGAAACAATTAAAATATAGTTTCCCCTAACTTGTCATTAAAGCTATTATCGTAATTTCGATACAAAATTACTTACTTTCAGGATAGACAGGATATCATGAAGAGATATATTCTCAGAACAATCAATGTTTCTTGCTTCCCAATAATCAATATTCTTTACATGAATAATTAATTTTTTGCAATCATTTCTGAGTATATATATATTCTCCTAAAGATTTTTGGTAAAATAGAAGTAATTATTTGGTTTTAGAAGTGGCCAAAAAATATCAAAAGACAACTTTCAGTAAAATATTAAAATATGGTACCCTTTCCCTCATTCTCTAAGGCAGGATTTTATAAGATTCTATAAGATAAAAATTCATCCTATGGAAAATGTGATGTAAAAATAATGCAAAGAAATAATAGGAAAAAGCTATTGTGCAAATAAGTCAGTTAAATGAGGTTTTTTTCAAGAACAATTTTCCTTCCTGGGCTTTGCATTTTCAAAATCAGGAGAAAAGATGTGTAGTATTTTTTAGGTAGAATAAAGAGTTGCAGCAAGTTAACAAAAAATGGGTAATTTATACAGCAAATAAAATTTTCTAAATGAAATAAATAAGCATGTTAACCTAAATCATTAAGAAATGTTATGATTTATAATTAGATATACCATGGAGCTTAACATTATTACACAGTTTGAATAGAGTTACAAGTAATAACTACAAATTTTTTTAATTTATATAAAAATTTCTACTTGCTATGTGACAACATAAACAATGTTTGCCTCCCTGTCAAAATGATCACAATTGCTCTTTGAGGATACACGAGGCAAGCTCAGTTACATTCAACTTGGAACTACTGCTTATCATAATGACAATGATGCAGAATCTCCTTTCTGGGTCCATGACCCTGAGTGTCAGCTAATAACCCTGCAATGAAAGATAGCACTAATAAATACATAAAGCGACTTCTGTGCTCCAAAGTACCCTTTTGATGTGTGACACTTGGCAGTATATTATTAAAGAATTATCATACCAGTGATGTACTGAAATAGAACATCACCAGAGAGTCATTTCCTGGGTGATGTATTGCACCTTCTCAGGGTCTTGGAGATCTAAGAATGCATTTCAGAAGCCAGACCATGGGCCTATTTGAAGAATAAAATGGATTTTTTTCTAATAATTTTAAGATTGCAATGAGTATCTATGATAGCTGTAATCTCAGGCAATCCTAACTCATAAATAATGCATTTTGCCTGATATGTATATCGTATATCGCATGTGTGATTATTGATGTGATTATGGTCCAGGAGATTTATGTAAGCAGTATATATGAATGCAGGAAAAAGAGTTTTCAGAGCAGTTCAGGCTTACTGTGGGGGAGACATGATACACTGCAGAATTTTTAACTTCAAAATAAGTTTTGACACTTCTCTTCACAAACCTTAAAGCCTTATATATTGATTTTGAGGGTAAAACTAATAATAGCACAGAACAAATCAGGACAAATGTGAGCAATATTGCATGCTTAGCAAAATATGAGGTATATAAAGTCTGTAAATTCTATCTGGGCTTCTCCACAGCTGCTCAGATATAACATTATTATACAGTCTGGATTTTCTTGTGCCAAGCCAGCCAGAGTGTAATAAATTCAGCCAAACTGAATGCTCTGATTAAAATGGGTTCATCATAATCTGTGAATAAAGGTGTAGGCTGTAACCTGCGTGGAAATGCTCTGTGAAGGTGTTAAGACAGTGATGGCAGGCAGACCTCGAAATCTAGCGCATTCTCTGCTCTACAAGTTTCTGTTATGGGGATCCAGCTTAGAAGTTAAGACATTTTTCTAGTTTTTCTAAATGAGGGTGATTTTTGGTTTTTGACTCTCCCAGAAGGAGTATCTTTTTGTAATTTTAGCAGAAAGCCAATCAACCCCTTACCTATCCCTATGTTTTTCCATACTTTCTATGTTTATTAATTTCATAGATACAGCCATGAACTCTATTTTGAGCTGTAGCTTGTTTATTTGCCTGTGGGGGCCATTATATTCGTGGAGAATGGAAAAAACACAATGGTTATTTGGATTGGTAAAAAGCATTTAACGGATCTAATTTTACCGCCTTTTTCCCTGAAGACTTGTATTATTCAGTAACCCCCTTAGGAGTCAGAAAGGATTTGGTTGTCTCAGTTCCTAACCTGAAAAGTTGTCTACATCTTCCCACATATCTGTTACACTACTTCTTGTATGACTTTCCTCCAATCTTTATGATCTTTGAATTTCTGATGGCTATCTAAATTGTTTTATTTTCCTTTTCAGCTTACCTTAATACATGCCCTGTTTTAGAAGCCTGGATTCCCTAGGTGAACTGAACAAGGCCCTTGGTTCATAACGTAATAGGAGTAGCCACCGCCGGACTCCCTGGTTCGCACAGCCTGAGTTAAACCCCGGGCTGCCGAGGTGAAAACCAGCTCTAACCACTAGGCCACCACAGAAGCAGAGTGGCTGCAGCCGAACTTAGGCTCTTGGCCTTCCTAATCCCAAAAAATCGGGAAAAGGCCTTGGCAGCGCGGTGAGTGTTATAGCTCAAATAGAACTCGTGGAACCAAAGAGTGTGCAATAGTGCGATTTATTAGGCAGAGTGAAAGGAAAACTTCTAAGCCCATAGAAAGGGACCAGGAGAGAGAGTGCCGCGCATGATCCGGAGGCTTGGGCTTTTACTTCTGAGTTATTCCCTCCCCATTCATGTTCTCGTCCAATGAGAGGGGTTCTTTCAAACCTCCACTGGATTAATTGATCTTTGAATCCTTTACCGGATTGGCTCCTGTTTTACAACCCTGAGTCACAGAGCTCCACCTCCAAGAGCCAGACACCGGAAAACAGAAGACAAAGCCCCTACCTAGCCTGCCAGAGACAGGAAGGTGGGAACAAAGGGCCCTAGCCTACCAGAGGTGGGAAAGCAGAAACAAAGGCCCCTAGTGGGCCAGAGGCGGGAAGCCCCTCTAACACAGTTCCTCAATAACTGTTTAGACTCAAGTGTCATTGCTTCTCATCTTAGGCAAATCTAGGATGGTATTCCAAACTTTACAAATTTCAGAGCATCATGTGGATGTGTCAAAGTGGTACAGAACTTACAGCTGGAGTTTGGTCTACAGGCTCCTTATTTTGCGGTATCCTTCTACTGGGATCAAAACAGGGCGGGTAGATGCCTACAGAGGACGCAGGGAGACTGTAGCAGCGAGAGATTGTTAAAGACCGAGAGAACCGGTATTTTTTTCTTTTACCAAGAGTATAAACGCATTTTAATATTTTTAAAACTACTGCAATTGTTCCAGTGCATACGGGCTGGCCAGTCTGGAACTTTGTTAGTTCTTCTATACCAGATCCTTCTCCTATGTATAGTTTACTTCTATTTATTTGCTAACATTCATCATTCTTCCATTTTCTTATCTTAGAAAAATCTTAATTCCTCTTATGATTAAAAATTGGGAGCCAATTTATTTCTTTTTGTAAACTTTTTTTAGATTTTTCGTGAATTAATTTAATTTGGATTTTCTCTTACACAATGGAGGAGCCCTAATACACATTCTACCCACTGAAGAATTTGATCTAGATTATACATTTTATCTTTAATATTCCAATTTCCCCCTGTACATTTATTTTTCTCTTCTGTACCATCGTTTGCATCTTACAATTTTTCTGTATCCTTTCCAAGATCCTTTCCAAGCCCACAGGGTAGCAAGCAGATTTTGTGCATGAGTCATAATTTGCTGACACCAAGAATAAATTATGGGGACATGCAGCTAAAAGTATGCAAGTCATTACATTCCCTAGGATAGGTTTTGTCTAAATTAGATACAGCAAACTATGACCCATGACCTAAGTTTGTTCCTTGTCTGCTTTTATAAATATTATGGAACACAGACATGTCCACTCATTTATATATCATATTTGGCTATCATTGTACTATAATGGCCAGGTTGAGCAGCTCTCATAGAAACTGCATGTCCTTCAAATTCTTAAAGATTCACTACGTGATCTTTTCTAGGAAGCATGCCAGCTCCTGGTATCTCCCCAAGTTTTCAATACTGTCTACATCTACCAATTTCATATATATAGCCATGAACTCAACTTTGAGCTCCAGACTTTGGCATAAAACTGCTTATTTTATGATTCTACCTAGATATCATGTGAACATTTCAAATGTTGAATAAATGAATAAAAAAATCTTCACTCTAATATTTTCTCTCCCTCATCACAAGTCAGTTTTCAACAAAATAGTCTTTTATAACTTCAAAAATAATATATAAATGCACTGATTATAATGTTCTCTATGACCAGGATTCAGCTTAAATATTGCTTTCTCCATGAGCTCACCATAACTTTTACATTATGATTAAAGACCTTTTTCCTGCATTATCTTGCTGCTTTTATAAATGTTTTCATTGTTATATATTTCACATTCTCATTTTCACTCTTCTAATTTTTTCCTGGCTAGACTGTGAGCCCCGGGAGTAAAGGAAATCTGTTTAAGGTAGATTGCACTATAATAGTAAATACTTAATAAATATCTGTTGCACATATAAATATTGCTCAAAATTATGCCATCTCTTAAAACATTTATTCAGCAGCTACTTATTCTTTTCACTGTTGGTTTTTAAAGAGTTGTATTTGAATTAAATCATTTATGTTACAATAAACACACCCTTGGGAAGTCTAAGCATTAGTTACATAAAAACGTAGGAAGTTTTATTAGCATAAACCATCCACATTGAAGCAAATTATTTAGAAGGGAATTATATAGTTTCTGAAACAATAATCAGATAACTTTAAACAGTTACGACAGGTTTTCTTGTTAAATAATATAATAGCTTAAGAGTATGATGGTCTACATATTTTGCCTTGTAGTCTTTAGAAAATTGAACTACAGAGATTCCTCAACTTATGGTGGGGATATGTTCCAATAAATCCATTGTAAGTTGAAAATGTATTTAATACATCTACTCTAGTATTATGTCTTAGCCTAGCCTACCTTAAATGTACCCAGAACACTTACATTAGCCTACAATTGTGGAAAAGTTGTTGGCAACACAGCATACTGTATAGTATCAATTGTTTACCCTGGGAACTGAGGCTTAATACTGCTGACTGGCATTGCAACAACTTAGCATACCGTATATCATTAGGCTGAGAAAATACCAAAATTCAAAAGTCAAGTATGGTTTCTACTAAATGAGTATTGTTTTTGCACCATTGTAAAGTGCAAAAATCATATTAGGTTGGTGCTAAAGTAACTGCCATTTTTGCCATGAGCTACTGAAAGACAGAGCTCAGTCAAGTAACTTTTGCTCTTTTTCTCATTTCTATTACCTACTTTTAAAAGTATTTCTAGGATGCATGTTAAACAATAATATTTGCACACACTCAAATAAACATGGCATTAAAGTTTAACATCAGTATTTGGAAACATCGTGGTGGTAAAGATAAATATTATGGCAGAAGATATGATTATAAAAGGAATAAATGTGAGTTTATGAAAGTCATGTCAGTTCTTAACAGATGTATATTCAAATATTCTTTTCTGTTGTGGCAGGATAAGATACATTAAGGATAGATTATAATTCAATAAATTTCTTTTCTCAGTAGTTTTTAATCCCATGTTTCAAAATTACATTTTCATCTCAAGTTCCCTAATTAGACAAATTTACCATGCAAAATGAAAATGGATTATTATAATAATAAGAAAATACTTTCCAAAAGCCAATATCATCCTGAATGGGCAAAAAATAAAAATAAAAATAAAAAAAACAATAAAAATACTTTTTGCAATTATTGTTGCCAGCATTAAAAATAATTCACTGTAAATCTAAGATCTTGTACAAGTCAAATAAAAATATTTTAAATTATTATTTGCATTTGAAAAAATAGTATTGTGTTGGTGATGAATAAAACTATCTTAAACATTTTGGGCATTAGAATTATAAAGATTATTTCTATTGTATGACTTCTAACAAAAAAGATGGAATCCCCCAAAAATATTTATTTTTGTTGAAAAAAAAATCTTCATTTACCAGCAAATTCTTACTTCAATGTTTGGTTATTTGAAAAACAGCATAAAACATCATCTCCTTTGCTTAACAGCATTTGATTTTGATTATCCCTTCTAAAACCTTGACTATTTTTACAAAGTACATATATTTGAACAGAGATGTGACACAATCATTTTGATGTAAAAAAAAAAAAAAAAAAAAACTAAGAGTATCTGACATTCAGAAATGTTGGCATTAGTAATTTTAGTAGTTATATATTGTCATTAAATATTTACTATGTACCAGCTACTATGCTTGACATGAATCACAAAAGTAAAATACTTGACAAATCACTAATCACCTGACTTAATAGCAGAGCAAAGAAAAGAGACACTGTACAAAAAGTTGCAAAAACTAATTTATTTATGTGATAATAATAGAGCATTATTTTTGTTAAAATTTCAAACCTCTTCTGCATTTTTAGACCTTAAAACGTCACACATATCTTTTCATAAGTCAAGAAGGTTTTTAGTGAGCTATTAGTGTGACTTATCTTTATTAAAAGCAAAGATGAGCAAGAACGAAATGCATGTCTCATTAGTGAATTTATAATTTACATAGTATCACATTCAAATGTCTTTCACCTTGTTCTAGCTCTTCTATTCTAATTAGATCTGAGTTATTCACATTAACTCTGTGTTGATGCTCTGTAATCACCATCTCAATCTTTCTCTAAAGCTAAGCAAGTAGGCTTTATATCCTACTTCTTCCCTATATTTTTGAATGTTTTCAGCAAGAAGAGGTTGTATGTGCCTAAATTTAAGAAATTTTGCTTGACGAGGTGGTATAGGCATTGCTTTTCTAATGAAATCAAGAGCCAAAGGGGAAAGTAATGATTCTGTAAAACCACATTGAAGGCTGTATTGCTGTAACTTTCTTCAGTTTTAAGGACACAAGTGTCCCACAGATAGTATTACTGTACCAATAGTTTTCCCAGAAGAAAAAAAAAGTTAAAGTAGGCCATCATTGGTGAGACATTATTTAAGGCAATATATTTTACATGACCTCTTAAACTAACAAAAAAGAAAATATCAACTCATCCAGACATCTGAATTAATTTTGATATGGGAAAAGATATCAGAGGGACATTGGAGTAACTTTCTTTCATAAATTCCAAAGCAACACAAATAGGTAGAACTTTGTGTTCATACTAAAAATCAAAGAACCTTTAGTAATTAAATCTAGGAGTTGCCTCAAGGAGTTGTCAAGCTGGTCTAAGATTAATAAAATATTTTTAGATTGTCTAGGTTCACAAAATAGACTAATATTTAAAGAAACAATCCCGATTCCAGCAGATGGCTGTGAGCAAAAAAAATGGGAATGACATCAAATGTGGTATGACTTAAACTGCCTTTAAAAATATATATACAATTGATAAACAACAAAAATTTGGTTTTCACAATTTTAGAGGACAGAAGTCTGAGATCAGAGGTCCAGCAAGGTTGGGTTCTGATGAGAGCTCACTACCTGGCTTAGTCCTTTTCCGGCTACTCTGTGTGTCCCCAAGGTTTTTTCTCAATGCATGCACATGAAGAGAAAGTTCTCCCTCTTTTTCTTTTCTTATTAAGCCACCAAGGCTGGTACAGTGGCTCACGCCTGCAGCACTTTGGGAGGCCCAGGTGGGCAAAGTATTTGAGGCCATGAGTTTGAGACCAGCTTGGCCAACATGGTGAAACCCTGTCTCTACAAAAAATAGAAAAATTAGCCAGGCGTGGTAGTGCATGCCTGTAAACCCAGCTATGTGAGAGGCTGAGTCATAAGAATAGCTTGAACCTGGGAGGTAGAGATTGCAGTGAGCCAGATTGTACCGCTACACTCTAGCCCGGGAGACTCTGTCTCAAATAAAAAAAAATAAAAATAAATAAATAAAGCCACCAACACTATAAGATTAGGACCCCACATTTACAACCTCATTTAACCTTAATTACTTCATTAAAGGCCCATCTCTAACATAGTAATGTGAGATTTAGGGCTTCAACATAGAATATTTTTGTGGATAAACAATTCAGTAGAGTGAATTCCAGCATTAGAACCCCCAAAATTGTGTTCTTATTATATGCAAATTTTCCAACAGCCCAAAAAGCTTAACTTACTCTATATCAACTCTACAGTCTGAAGTCCAAAGTTTCATCTAAACAACACCTAAATTAGACATTCGAGAGATTTGAGGTACAATTCATCTTGACGCAGAATTCTTCTCCAGCTGTGAACTGTGAAACCAGTTATGTGCTTCTAAAATAAGTTATGCACTTCTAAAATACAATGGTGGACAGACCTAGGATGGACATTCCCATTCCCAAAGAAATAAGTCAGAAGCAAGAAAGAGGTGTAGGTTCCCAAGCAAATCAGAAACCTAGCAAGGCAAATTCCATTACATCTGAAGCCTCAAATGTAATTTTCTTTGGTTTGATGCTCTGTCCTTTAAGGCCAGTGTCCCCTCCATAAAACAAGGCAGGAGTCACACCCATGCAGCTCTGGCAAACCAGTGTCCCACATCCAAGGGTTTGTCAAGCAGTCAAAACCCCAAAGCTTCAGAGAGAGCCTGTCTGGCTTCTTGAAACCAGGGTGATGGCCCTGATAATCTCTGAATTGCCCGTGGGAACACTTTTTCCTCTACTTAAAAAATATTCATATTTATAGCTAAATAACTCTATCACCTTATCCTTCAAATTCCAGAAGTCTGACAACCTTTATTCGTATTATCCGATTTTCATCCACTTTAGTTTAAACTGACAGTGTTTCTGTTGATATAACCCCATTAGTTCCTTATTGAGTGACAGTCCAGCCACACCTTTGGGGTTCTCTTCAAAACATGCTTTCTTTTTTCCCCCCACCATAAAATGAGAATTTACCAACACTTTAAATTCTGATTCCCTTTTTTCTTAGCAATTCTTTCTTCAGTTCATATCTCTCCATTTACATTTTTCCCTATATGCAGTCAGAAAGAACCAAGCCACTCTTTCAATACATTGCTGAAAAAAATCTCCTCAGCTAAATATCTGATTTCATTGCTAGCTGGTTCTACCTTTCACAAAACAACAGAAAAAAGTTCAACCAAGTTCTGTGCTATGTATTTTTAATAAGGATCACTTTTGTTTTAGTTTATTATCATGTGTGACTCATTTTTGTCTGAGATCTCAGTAGAATCACCCTTAAAATTCATATTTCTAATGTGGACCTCAAAACTCTCTCAGCCTTCACCCATTTACTTGTTTCTAAAGCTGCTTTCACATGTTTACATCTTTGTTATGTCAACATTCCACTTCTCAGTGCCAAAATCTGAATTAGGGCTCTCCAGAGAAATGGAACCACTAAGGGGTGTGGGTGTGGGTGTGGGGTGTGTGTGTGTGTGTGTGTGTGTGTGTGTGTGTGTGTGTGTGTCTGTCTGGGTAAAGAAATTTATTATCAGAAAGTGGCATATGTGACTATGGAGCCTGAGAAGTCTCAAGATCTGAAGTTGACAAGCTGAAGACCCAGGAATGCCAGTGTTTGGTTCTATTCCATGCCTAAAGACCAGAGAACCAGCAGAAACAATGGTGTAAGCTGTAGCCCAAAAGCAGACAGCATTCCTCTGGGATCCAAGGAATACGGAAGTTTTGATTTCAGTCTGAAGGCTAGAAGAGACCAATGTTTCAACCCCAAGCAGACAGATGGAATTGCCTCTTATTATTCAGAAATTCAGCCATTTTATTCAAACAAGGGCTTCACATTGAGAAGATGGAGGCCACCCATATTAGGGAGGACATACTGTTTCACTCAGGCTACCAATTCAAATACTCATCTCATCCAAAAACAAATTCATAGGCAAACTCAGAATAATATTTGAACAAATATCTGGACATCATGTTGCTTACTCAAGTTGACACATAAAAATAACCATAATAGAATGTATTTTTTTCTTTTTTTTTTTATGATTCAGTCTCCGTAGAGACTGCCAAAAATTGCCAATGCCAACTATATTTCAAGCCGTCATGGTGGGGTATTGGGAAAAGTTTTCAATTAGCAATGTGCACGCCTCAGATAAACCTCATTGGGTACGATAGTGACACTGCGCCAAGCTGGAGTGTATTTTTTACCTTAACTTTTTTGGCTATCTTTTGCTCTTCTTTTTGTGGTTTCCTGAGGTGAAAGGTTAGGTTATAGATTGAGATACATGTTTTTTTTTCCTAACATAAGTGTTTATAGCTATAAATGTCTTCTAAGCACTCCTTTAGCTGCATACCATACATTTTGATAAGCTGTATTTTCATTTCTATTCAGCTCAAAATGTTTTCTAGTTGTTTTTGCTTGTGATCTTTTCTTTAACCCATTTGTTGTTTAGGAGTTTGTTTAATTTTTACATATTTGTGTATTTCCAGCTTCCTTCTCTTCTTGATTACTATTTTAATTCCATTTTGGATGGAGGACATACTTTGCATGATCTCAATCATTTTAAATTTACTAATACTTGTTTTGTGATCTAGCACATTGAACTACCTATAGAATGTTCAGTGTGAAATTGAGAAGAATACCTATTTTGCTGTTTTTGACTGGAGTATTCTGTAGATGTCAGGTTATTACTCTGATATTTTTCAAATTTTCAATTTTTTGGTTGATCTTCTGCCCACTTATTCTATACATTATTGAAACCAATGTCTTGAAGTATTATCGTTGAATTATATTTTTATCTGTTTCTGTCAGTTTCTGCTTTACGTAATTTGATGTATTGTTATTAGATGCATATGTGTTTTTACTGGTTATATCTACTTCATTCATTAACGTTTTATTAGTATAATGTAGTCTTCTTTAATTGTATTAACCTTTGACTCTTTTATTAACATAGTTCTCTTTCACTGTATTAACATCTATGTTTTAAAGTATATTTTTTCTGATAATATTATAGCCACACAAGTTTTCTGACAATTACTGCTGTATGGCATCTTATTTTCACCTCTTTGCTATAAACCATTTGCTTCTTTGGATTTTGAGTGTGTGACTGAGAGACAACCTATAGTTGAAACTTTATTTATCATCCAGTCTCAAGACCCCCGACTTCTTGTTGAAGTGTTTAATGCATTCATATTTAAAATTATTATTAATATGGCTGGATTTAAGTTTGCTCCTGCACTTGTATATTTTATTGCAGCACTAATTATAAGATCAAGGTCGTGGATCAACCTAAGTGTCTATCAATAAATGACTGGATAAAGAAAACATAGTATACATTTAACACTGAACAGCACACAGCCATAAAAAATAATTATATCAGGTCTTTTGCAGCAACATGGATGAAGCTGGAGGCCATTAGCCTAAGTTAAATAACTTGGAAACAGAAAGTCAAATGTCACATGTTCTCGCTCACAACCGGTAGCTAAGCAATGGGTACACATGGAAATACAGAAGGGAATAATAGACATTGGAGACTCCAAAAGAAGGAGAGAAGGGAGAGGAGTAAGGGTTGAAAAAAATACCTATTGGATACAATATTCACTGTTGGAATGATGGGTGCACTAAAAGCTCAGACTTTACCACTGTGCATTACATCCATGTAACAAAACTGTACCTGTACACCCTAAATACATAAAAATAAAATAAAAATGGCAAAAAAAGTCTTATATGAGATTTCTTATGAAAATATTCCACAAAGCCAATTTTAAAATATCCTATATGGCCAATCACTATTCATGTTGCACTTTATGCAAATAATCACACCAATTCATAGTAAGACTAAAACTTTTCTTGTAAATAAGTTGATCTTACAATGACTTCTTCTTGGTAGAAATAGGGAACAAAAGAGAGAAAAGCTCTATCTCAAACAAATAAACTATAATACACTTGTTATTAGATTGTAGCACTTATTCTTTTTGAGTTTTTATTATTTGCCTAAAATCTGAGCTAAATTCTGAATTCTTTCCTAATAGTCTCAAAACTGAAGTTTTCTAAAATTCCTCTCATTTTTCTCACTTGGAATCACTAGAAATTAAAACTGTGCTTTTCTTGAAGATCTCCAAACTGAAGCTAGACAATTTAATGTAAACTTTGGAGAAAATCGACCCAGCAACTTATAGATAAACAATCATGACTTTCGATGTATATGAGAGCTACTTAGAAAGTTCACTTGAGTACCTGAATTTAAACCACAATCCAGAAAAATCTGGTTAGATTTCTATTGCAATTTGAAGATGCTTTAAAGCCTCCAGAAAAACTAGCTTACAGACTACTCTAGACATTAATCTTTGTTTTATTTCCAAAGATATGATATGCCTCTTATTAAATCTCTGTGTGCACTCATCCTACATAGAAGCCTAGCTCTGAGAGCCCATCTGGAATGCTACCTCCTGGAATGGGACACACTGTTTAATCAAATGAATCCATCCTTGGAACTGAGAGACTGATTCAAGAAGATATGACTAAATATATTGAAATTTGTTCTTTTCTACTTATTTCAATTTGTTTTTCTCTCATTTGTGTCTATTATCTCATAACCTCTAACTCAAATCTTTCCAAAGGTATCAACTGGGCTTTAAAAATGTGAAACTTTCTGAAAGAAATTTTCAAAGGGAGAGGAATGAAGGAAACCAAAATATTTTATGTCCTCGGGCGCGGTGGCTCACGCTTGTAATCTCAGCACTTTGGGAGGCCGAGGCGGGTGGATCACGAGGTCAAGAGATCGAGACCATCCTGGTCAACATGGTGAAACCCCGTCTCTACCAAAAATACAAAAATTAGCTGGGCATGGTGGCGCACGCCTGTGGTCTCAGCTACTCAGGAGGCTGAGGCAGGAGAATTGCTTGAACCCAGGAGACGGAGGTTGCGGTGAGCCGAGATCGTGCCATTGCACTCCAGCCTGGGTAACAAGAACGAAACTCTGTCTCAAAAAAAAAAAAAAAATATATATATATATATATATATATATATATATTTATGTCCTAATATACTTCTTTGACATATTTTGAGATGCTTCTCAGAGGGCCTGAAAACAGAAGTAGTGCTGGAAAAAAACTGTCTTTGGTACAGGAGATCTGCATCTGTACAGAAAATCAGCAGGACTATAGATATTGTTTAACCACAGAGTGCATACCCATAAAATATTTTAAAGCGGAAAGCACATACTAGAAGTAATGATAAGATTAGCTTAAAATACAAATTGGCATTCCATATTTCTAATGTACATTGTGTAATATTCAAGTAATTATTTTAAATGGTTGTTTATGATTATTTTTATGTTTTTAAATCATAAGTGTAACTGCCAATACAAATATAAAAATAATGCTATATCATTTAATTTCTCAAATTAAAGTTTCTCTTCTACTTGTCATATGGCAGGATGAGAAATAAATTCACTACAACTTATTACTCTGTTGTAAAATAACGCTTGATTAAAAGTTTCTACCAAGAGTAGCTAGGATATTATATCATATAACATACTGATGTCTACATAATTCCTTTGACTAGAAATGAGAGAAAAATCACTGAATAAAGATTACTAGAGAAATATAACCTGTTAGGCAGCTCTAGTTTCTTAGCCTTTTTAAGTCATGTAACAAAATAATGCTATTTCACTGAATACCATATATAAGTGGCAACTCATTCAGTTTCCCTAAAGAATGTCCCTAGATATATGGGAAATATTTTATTTTTGACAAAATGATAAGAAAAGTTTTGCACTGAAATGCAAGAAATTAAAATGAGAGAGAGCTTTTTTGGCTCTATAAGGTTAATTAAAATTAATTATTGTGGAAATTGAATCATGTATGTGCCAAAATACTGACAATGGACTTTTTAAGTGTTTCCCCAAACAATTGCTAAGTATAAAAAGAGACGTATCTACACCCAACCCACTAAATAATATGCAGATTAGTTTCACTTGATAGTCATCTCTGGTTCTCTCAGTAACAAATTTCAAATCTGTGCCAAATGAGACACAACCATTTCATATTCCAGAAGTTCCTAACTTTGCGAGTAATTGATTTTTTATTATCTGATCCTAAAGCATTCATCTCTGATATTATATCCATCACCAATTAAACACCTGTGTGATACAATTTTGTGCTGATCCAGTATAAAAATTTCCAAAAAAGATACATTATATTTTTATGGATTATACACACTACTCCCATTAAAATTAATGGGAATTACATAGCTAATTCCCTAAGTGCCAGAATGAAAATTGCCCTATTCTACTCAATAACCCTCAAAATTTCTCATTGCCTACCTAGTATGCCAAATGCTGATAAGTGGATTGTGCCACCTGCTTTGAGCACATATTTATCTAAATGGGAGGAAAAAAGATCCAGTAGGATGTCATTTGTCATATATGTATTTAAAACATTTTACAGACTAGAAATATGTAAGTAAAGTTTTTGTCTGGGGATGAATTAATATTCTCAAATTAATTTTATGATGAGAAAATTCTTAAAGAAAATTTAATTTTAAGAAGCACACAGATGACAATACTTTTCAACCAGATGATTCATAAAAATGGTAAAGATCTGAATCCTAATATAAAAGTAATGTTTGCCTTCACTACTAGCAGAGAAGTAAAAATTTGCTGTGTCGATTATTGAGACCCATTATTTTCATCTCTTTAGACTTTACATGAAAGCATTTTGTGCGAAATATTAAAAGCTTTAATTCATAGTTTAAAAAATCAGGTTTTAAAGTCCTAGTGTAATATACAACCTCAAATAATAAATAACTGTAAAGCCCACCAGAAAATGAAGAAGAAAACAATAAAAGAGCATCTTACCTTAAAGAAGACAAAAAAATGAAAGAAAGAAAGAAGGAAGGAAGGAAGGAAGATGTAACAGACAGAACAAATTTAAAATGATTAATTTAAATCCAAACATATTAGTAGTTACATCAAATTTTGTCTTTTTTAATTTTAATGAGCCTATTACATGCTATGCCCAGGAAACCTATAAGGCTACAAAATATTGAAAGTAAAAGCCTGGAAGGAGTTATATCATGCAAATACTAAACAAGTGTAGCTCTACTGACTTCTGGCTACACAGACTTTAAGACAATAAGCAAAATTAGAGACAAATAAATTTGCTTCTTTGTCTCCAGTTTAAGTAATAAGTGACCGATGTATTAAAATGTAACAACCCTGAATTTAAATTTCCATTTGCTTTACAGTATAGATTCAAAATATAAGAGGCAAAAAAGAAAAAAAAAATAGATAAATATTATGTATTGTCAGTATTTTCACAGCACCTTTTAACTTTACGGTTTTTTTAAAAATCATAAACCTAATTTATTTAACACATTGTATTGAAAACTGCATAACATATAGAAAATCTATTTTCCTCTAAAACATTTACCAAAATTGACCATGTTCTGTGCCATAAAATATATAGAATGAGTGATAATCAAAATGATACATGTTACAACTTGTAGACTTTGCTAAAGTCATAGTTAGGGGGAGACTTGTAGCTAGAAAGGCACATATTTCTATAGAAAAATTGAACATTATTATTTGCCGTCACGGAGCGTACATTTTTCTGGATGTAAAAAAAGAAAGAAAAAAAAAACTATCATATAAACAAACGAGCACCTTAAATATATTGTATGGCAGCTTGTGTTAATTTCTGTAGAGAAAGTTAAAGAAAGATATGGGAAGAGTCACACATTAAGCACTACAATTTTCAGCACCTTATTCAGAGTAAGTTTCCATGTGACGTAACATTGTGCAAAATGTGACGGAAGAAAGTGAGTGGAACTTTTACAAGAAAAATGTTCTCCGAACAGAGAGAGAATGAAATGTTGATATCCTAGAATGGATACTTTCTTGGAGTATTGAATAAACAACAAAGAGCCACTGTATCTGTGTGGAATCAGAGAGAGTAGGAAATCATGGTTAGAGAATGAGCGGTAATAGATTCCAGATCTGAAAAAGCATTTTTGGCTAGTTTAGGAACTCCAGAAGGTAGGAATGCAACTGATAAAATGAGGACTGTGGAAGAGAGAGGAGGCTCAAATACGACTTCAAGTTTGAGCCATTAGAAAGATTGAGTTGTATTTTACTGAGATAAGCAAGAGAGTAGACGGGGAAATTGCAAGTTCTGATGAGATAATAAATCTGATACTACTATTAGAGGCTACACGTGGAGGCACTGGGGTAGCACTTGGATACATGCCTCTGAAGTTTAGGAAAGAATTCCTGGCTGGAGACATAAATGTGGGAGTTTCAAGAGTTTATTTTAGAAACATAGGGGATCCACTGGAAAGAAACTATAAGAGTCGGAACCATAAGCTTGACTAGACTAGCTCAAAACCTACTTTTTCCCTACACTTGCTAAACACTGTCTCTAGTTTCCCTTAATATTTACTGTTCTAATATTTTTCTTAATCATATGACAAACTGTATATGGCTTAATTTTCAGTATATTAGTAGAGTCATCTGTTATCTTTCTTCTTCAAATAAAATATTGACTATGATACATATAAAATGTGTGAGATCAGTAAGTTACTCAGTTGTGACTTGTCAACCTGTAAAACATGCTAAGTTATAGTGTTGTTGTGAGGATTAAACATGTTAACACATGGAGACTAAACATCACAGTGCCTAGCTCAGCATAAACCTTTAATAAATTCTATTTCCTAATATAACTGGTCCTTGCAAATACTGCTGTTACCACACTCTGGAAGTAAAAAGTCCCATATAGGCATAGTTACCTATAGGTACTGACCTAAAGAAGACCTAGGTGAACATTTTAGTCATAATCTGGGTTTTCAGATAAACAAAAGCCAGAGATGAAGTGCCTCATACACAACAATGCCAATGCCAGGTATATCTCACGAAGAAAACAATGTTTTAAACGTGATAAAACTTAATTAAAAGAATTTTAATTGAGATAGTTATAGGACACCAGTATACATTCATGCCTGACTTTTCCTACATGTGTCCCTCACCATTAACTTAAACTGCCAGTTATAGTCTAGAAAGATCAGTAAAGATCACATTGCTCTTATGGAAAATTATATTAGATATGTACCAATACACATGTGTTAATGCATGCTATGTTAAATAAGTTACCACGTAAGGGAGATTATAAAAACATCCACATTTTATAGAGAAGGAAATAGGCAGAGGATAAACAGTTTCCTCAAGGTCACACAAACACGCACACACACACACCCCTAGAAATCATGTATTTGCAACTGTGAACAAGCAGTCTACCTTGAGAACATATGCTGTTAGTCATTAAACTATAATGCTTAATAAGTGATTTGCCAGATGTCAAAGAAAAATTGCACTCGGCAAATTAAACACCAAGAAAGACTTTATGAAAGACTAGCAGTAAGGGTCAAGGCTACTGCACTAGAAAAGGGAGACTGAATTCAGCTGTTCTGAAACAAAAGGCAGCAAAGTTATTAAGCACTGGGTGAGCTAATGGAAGAGCATAGGAAGACTTTATCGGAAGGTTGGTCAATTTCATTAAGCCATCTGTGTTTGATAATTGGTACTTTTAATCTGTGTGTTAATTAAGTAGGCTTCTGCCCACCCCAAGAGAAGAGACAGAGAGATAACAGTAATATACATATGTTTATTTATTGTTCATTTTACTATAATTATATTTTAAAGGAATGGCTCCCAGGCTCATGCGAAAGGCATTACTGGGTTGTAAAACTGGGAGAGGTCTGGCAAAGATTTATACCTCATGGGTGCAGAGAAAGAATTTGTAATTGCAAGTTTTTGACAGTAAATTCTCTAAGAATAGGAAGGTCAAAAGCCTATAGCCAGGAAGAAACCTATCCAATATTTAGTCAAGCTGCAGAGAATGTTAATAAAGGCCATTTTGGTCACAGGTTGGGCTGATATTCATTTTTGGGTGTGAATACCATCTTTTTCAATTACAGAATGCATTTGGTTACTGAGGGAGGATCACTGAACTTCTGCCCCTAAAAAATGAATTATGTGGTTAGGTAACATAAATAATTTGAATTAAATTTTATCTTTTTAATTAAACTTATTCTGACAAAATTTTTGCTATTTTTATTTTTTTGAGACTGAGTCTTGCTCTTGTCACCCAGGCTGGAGAGCAATGTCATGATCTGGGCTCACTGAAACCTCTACCTCCTGGGATCAAGCAATTCTCCTGTCTCAACTTCCTGAGTAACTGGGATTACAGGCACCCACCACCACACCACACTTGGCTAATTTTTAATATTTTTAGTAGAGACAGGGTTTCACCATGTTGGCCAGGGTGGTCTTGAACTCCTGACCTCACAGGTGATCCAACTGCCTTGGCTTGCAAAGTGCTGGATTTACAGCCGTGAGCCAATATGCCAAATTTTTGTTAATTTTTAAAGATAAAATATATGAATAACTATGAAAAATGTTTAATTAAGTTCTACGCATTTGAGTTATTAAAGGAAAGGACTTTCATTCACATTACCAATTTTAAAGCAGATAACAATATGTTTTCACATTTTAAAACATGACTACAATTAATCTGCCACTTCAATGTTGCAGGGTTATCATTTTTGCACAGCTCAAACTTTCTACATTGAAGTTCTTAAAATTTTACTTATGACATAGTAAAACAAGAGAAATAATGCATAAACCTTGTAGTATTATTTACAATTTCTTAAAATGAAACAAAGTTTACACTGAGATCAAAATTAGCATTTGAATGTTGATACTGCAACATATACAAATTGATTGCTAGTTATTTAATATAAAATTCTATTTTAAAAGATAAATTTATCAGAATTATACATTGCTAAAATAATCTCCCCTATCCACAGCTTGACTTTTTATGGTTTCAGTTACGTACTGTCAACAAGGAGCCAACAATATTAAATGGAAAATTACAGAAATAAACAGTTGGTAAGTTTTAACTTGCGTGCTGTTCTTGGTAATGTGATAGAATCTCATGCTGTCCCTCTCTATCTTGCCTGAACATGAATTATCCTTTGTCCAGCATATCCACACTATATATGTTACCTTCCCATTTGTCATTTACTAGCCATTTTGGTTATCCAATAGAAAAAGACACAGTATATATAGGGTTCTTTAGGGGGTAAGGGAAAACTCCCTCTTTGTCCTCTGAAGATTCACTGAAAACCCAATCCAAAAAAGGTAGACTAATAGGAAAGAAGGTAAAAAATAAATTATTAACAATGGAGATAACTACAGAGTGATTATTCCATTGATATCAATGGGCTGCAGTAGCTTAAATATCATTTTGAGGTTACAGAAAGAATGGAAGGCTTGGATCTTCGCAAAACAAATTATGGAAAAGAGAAAAGAGGAAGCCTGGTTAGCAAAAGTGGTCTTTTTTAATGCAGATACAACCTCACAGGTAGCAGCCTTCAGAAGAAAAGAGATGGTAAATGTTTCTTTCAGACTTTTAAAGGTGTCAGATTTTCAGTTACTCTTTCCTTACAGATCAGTTTCCTTCAGTTACAGATCCATGCAAAAAAAAAAAAAAAAAAAAAGGACCTCAGAGAAACCTTGGCAAATTCTCTACAGATGCAAATTTCCCTTATACAAGCCAGCTTCTGACTTCTGTCTGCTGGCTCCCTGAACAGTGATCTCAAAATATGTCAAAGTATACTTGGGGATGATATATTATTATGTCCTTCAGTTTCATACTATCGGAAGTTTCAGGCATCCAGTAGGGTCTTAGAATGCAATCTCTACCGATAAGGGAGGTTGCTATAGCTTGGTTTCTTTGACCTCTCCAATTGCCATGTTGAAGTTTGATCCCCAGTGTTAGAGGTTGATACCTACAGGAGATACTTGACTCATTAGGGCAGATCCCTCATGAAGGGATTAATGCCTTTCCCCAGAGTGGGGCAGTAGGTGAATTCTCACTCCATTAGTTCTCTCTAGAGCTGGCTGGCTGTTAAAAAGAGCCTGGTACCTCTCCTCTGTCTTTTGCTTCCTTTCTTGCCACGTGATCCCTGCACATGCCAGCTCCCCTTTGCCTTCTTCTGTGAATGGGAGTGAGCGACTGTGTTAAAGAAACTTCTCTTCCTGGGTCCACAAGGGGCGTGGCTTCAAAGGCAGGAATTTCCTAGCTCCATGCCTCCATCTGAAGATCGCAGGGGTTTCAATTGTGAAGCTCTTTCTCTGGGCTTCCTGCATAGGCCAAGTAGGGAAAGCCAGGAAGGACTCTTTTGTCCCAAAATCCCGCCAAAAGTGGGGCTCCTTTGTCCCCAAATCCCACCAAAGCTCTGGGAGGAGGGGTTTCTGTAACTCAGGGCTGTGGACCAAGTAGCCAATCCAGTATCAGAGTCAAAGATTAATCACTCCAGAGGAAGTTTGAAAAAACTTCTCTCATTGGCCGAGAATATAAATGGGGCGGGAGTAACCCAAGAGTTAAAACTTCAGTTGCTCCTTACCTGAATGTGAGAGCTAGATCGCTCTCTCTCTCTCTCTCTCTCTCTCTCTCTCTCTCTCTCTGTGTGTGTGTGTGTGTGTGTGTGTGTGTGTGTCTGTCTGTTTGTCTGTCTGTCTCTCTGTCTCTCTCCATCTAATAAGTCGCCCTTCTGCAAAACTCTTTGTGATATTTAACAGTAAACTCACTGCGCACTCACCATGCCTCTGGGGCCGCTTTCCCCATTCCTCCCGGTGAGACAGGCCAAGAACCTCCAAGCTCTGGGAGCTGGGGTAGGCTTCCCTGCCCACTACCACCACCACCACCCTTGACCCCTTGCACGGGCAGCCTGAAGTCCTCTCAAGAAGCCATGATTTTTCAACAGCCTACAGAAGCATAAACCAAATAAATCTTATTTTTTAACAAATAAGTTACCAAGCCTCAGATATCCTTTTATAGAACACAAACAGACTAAGACAAGGGACTACTGTATTTAAAATTAATTTACATTCTATAATTGCTACTTAAACTTATAATTTTAAATTCTCTCTAGTTTCAATAATGGTAATATAAAGCTCAAAGAGAGTACTTTCTAAGCTTGTATGTAACTGTTGTTTTTCAAATTACATTGTATTAAACTCTCAGTATATCTTCATTTCTGCAGCATAACCAAGTCTCTTTAAAAATTCTAAAATATATGCTTGCCTATTTAAAAAATATTTTTGAACCAAAAAACGCAAAGAAAGCTAGGATAAAGTAAATACTCTGTGCCTACATAGCATTAGAATTTATAAAATCTGTTCATATAACTACACTAAACAAGACCCTCTGGGGTTAGGAATCACAAGCATTTGTATCACCTATTAAGCTTTTTGTAGTGAATTCAGGAGGAGAAATTTAAAATCCCCTTTGTACTTGATTTGGCAACACTAGGTTAGAGCACTTTCTTGCCCATAGCTAAGTTCCCGCTCAATGCAAGGTAATGATGCTTCATGTGTGTCTAAAAACCATAGATAATTGCCTACTGCGCAAATTGAGTCTAAGATACAGAATGGAAGAAAACTAGCATTATTGAATGCTTACATAGAGAGTGAAAGCTTTTTCAATCCAAAAGATGGGTAAAATCTGTTGAAAAATGATGTAGTTCCTACTTCCTATGGCTTTAAGTAGTAGAAAAATTATCTAAAATATTAAAAACTGTACAATGGTATTAAGAATTTTACAACTTTTGTTATTCTTCTTTCCATTTTTGCTATTTATAAAGTATGCAATCCAAAGATAATCATGTCTTTTTAACAACATATAATGCAAACTAAGAAAATTAGATTTTTTCACCTTATAAAACCCAGTTTTGCTATTTCCCAGTGGAATCAAGACCAGGTTAGCTCATTTACAATGGTGAAAGAATGACATCAATGACTGAAGTTTTAATCAACTTCTTAATTTTGCGAGGTTGACCAAAAGAGATGTATTATTAAGTTTAGCCTAAAGCTACTTTCTATGTTTTTTAAGTTCAGCCTAAAGGTTTGTCCATACATACTGAACTGTAATCTAACTGGAAATGTAAATGTACAGCATCATAGCCTTGTAACAAGTAGCCAAATCACCAACCATGTGGAAGTCCTAGAGTGTCTGTGAACCTGTTCTGCTTGGGAGAGGGAGGATTCCCCTATTAGCAAATCATTCTTTCTTCAATTAAAAACTTTCTTAAATTTAATTTGTCTAATGTTTTTAACATGATCATTCAATATTCTCATTTTGAATAATTATAACTCTTAATAGGTTTTAGGTCATTGCATTGACTGGAATTTTCAGACCAATATTTGGCAATAAAAATAAAAAATTATTGATACAAAGTTTGAAATTCCTGATAGTCGATGGTTCTTGAGCTTTACTATTAATATTCTCTTATTTCTACAGAATTTATGGATAACAACCTGTTTTTCTCTGTTGAATATATTCACCATGCACATGATTACAACATTGACACTTGTCTTATTTATGCTTTTGTTTTATAACAGTGATATATTGTCTAATATTTTACCAGAATTTTATAATTCTGAAATAAGACTTGCTTAATTATGTGTAAATATTATTTGAATATACATTTTGTTTTTAGAATTTAGGCAGTGTTTTCAAAAGTTTATCATTTAAGAAAGCCAACCCTATGAATACTATATTAAAATCCTTTTTTCCCCAAATGGCTTTGAAAATGCCATATAAATTTAAGAAGGCACGCATGATGCATTTTAATGCAACAATTAAACCCACCCAATTTAACAAATAAAATCTAGATTACTGCACACTTATTTGAATATAAACTTTTTTCCCCTGAAGTTATCTATTTAAATTCTGCAGATCTAGTGTTTTAATGAGAATACTTTGTAAAAAACTGGCTACATTACTGTCCTAGGGTTGTGGTAAAACATTACCAGAAACGTGGTGGCTTAATACAATGGAAATTTATTCTCAAACACTTCTCAAAACTAGAGTTCTCAAATGAAGGTGTTAGCAGGGCCATACTCCCACTGAAGGCTCTAGGGAGGCACCCTTTCTTGCCTTTTAACTAGTTTCTGGCTGTTGCTGGCAATTTGGGGGCAAGTTCCTTGGTTCGTGACATCACTCCAATTTCTGTTTCTGCCTTCACATGGCCTTCTTCCCTGTGCATCTGTGTCTCTGAATGTAAATATCCCTAGAGTTTCTCTTATGAAAAGCTTTGTCACAGCCTTAGAAACCACCCTAAACCATTATGACCTGACCTTATCTAGATTATATCCACAATCACCCTATTTCCAGAAGATATTGTATACATAGGTACCAGGGGCTAGGGTTTCAATGTATCTTTTTGAATGACACAATTCAATCCACAACACGGATTTAACATGTTATTTAATTATATCATACTAGATATTATCATATCATATTACTATTATTCTCATTACCAATTTGGAGGCTTTAATTTCTCAGCTTCCCCCTCACCACAACGAAACTTTGCCTTTATAGTGGTACTTTGTATTTTTACCCTTGTGAGGCTTGGTATAGTATAGACCTTGTCAGGAATGTAAAATAAAATGTTTCATATCAGAGAATAGCTCAATAAATGAATAAAACCTAACATAAATAAAACAATTAGGAAGATTTTAATTAAAAAGTGCCAGTTTAGGCAAACTAACTGACTTTATTATGGGTAGTATCATGTTGGTAGGAAGCTTTTGTCATTTCAAGGAACGTAAGTCAGAGAAAAGAGTGATGTGCATGCATGTAGAGGTGGGAAGTTTTCAACTCCATTTGGTCAGTTTCTTATCAGAAATGCCAGAGTCCTGCTTTAGCAACCCTGGGAGACATCACTCCAGGAGATTAATAATTAGCTTTTCTCTTTAAGTTTAGGAATTCAGCCTCGTCAGCTATGTTAGGAAGGGGTAGCTTTCTGTTAGGTAAGTTGGGTCAGCTTGTTAAGGGAGGCGAGAAGGCAGGGGAAAGAATATGCCCAGACATATGAGACTTAATGGGAGTCTGATCATGTCTTTTGTCTGCCAGAACCAAGTCTCTGCTCTATAGTTTCTCAAACCCAAGGCTAGAACGCTATTTCTGTGTATTAGAACTAGGCTGATCCTTATATTTATAGATTATTGTGTTTGGAAACTGTGCACTGGCTTTAAAAACAATATAATAATTAATTGTTAAATGATCTGGAAGGGGGCTGAATGTTTTTGTGTACAAATAGCTCTTCAATTTTACTATTACTGATTAATTTATGCCTAAAAATTAAAATTTTGTTAGACTTTTAAAATTAAAAGATAATATCATATGCCTATAAACCAAAATAAAATGATAAGCCCCTCAACTATCTAAATAGACCCCTCCTCTCTACCAAGGGCACTCCATAGTAACCCTGAAAAACTAGTTCAGATGACAATGGGACATGGAGGGTCAGACATGCCTCACAACTGACCAGCACTAACATTATTAAAACAGAGATCTTAAAACTGATAGAACCTCTTTAACTCTGATAAGAAACCTTTACAATCTTCTCTCTCTGAAGCCTACTTCCTGGAGGCTTCATCCGCATAATAAAACCTTGGTCTCCACACCCCTCCTTGTAACCCAGACATTCCTTTCTATTGATTCTAGGTCTTTAGATAATAACTCTTTCAACCAATTGCCCATCAGAGAATCTTTTAATCTACATATCACCTGGAAGCCCCTGTCTGCAGTTGTCCTATCTTTCTGAACCATGCCAAGATACATCTTACATGTATCAATTAATGCTTTATGTCTCCTTAAATATACAAAACCAAGTTGTAGTCCAATCACCTTGGGCACATATTCTCAGGTTCTCCTGAGAGGTGTATTACAGGCCATTAATCACTCATATTTGGCTCAGAACAAATCTCTTAAAATACTTTACAGAGTTTGACTCTTTTCATCCAAACACCTCCATCATGTAACACTAAATTTATAAAACCAATTTGAAGAGAAAATTATTTTATTTTGTTTTGATAGGTATTGAATTGGCAGACATTTGGCAGAATTTGTCAGAAATATTCTATGCATCTAGTATAGTGTTTTTATTAAAAGGTTTATGTACAAAAAAGCAAGAAATTTTACATAAAACATTAATCTTTATTTCTCTGGCAACATATTCCTCATGATCAAATATGAAAGCATCTGAGCAAGGGTTTCCTGATTCAAATGGTACATTTATGTTCTTGATTTTTTTATTGATGCAATTTTTATTATTCAGAAAGCACACAAATATGTATATACTCTAGCCATTTTTCTCATTATTATGCACCTCAACTTCATAGACATTTAGCTTGTGGCTCCTACAATATGACTAGGCACACACACACACTCACACAGACACATACACACATACACCATTATTGCTGGAATCACAAGCTGCATGCATGATGTACACAAGCATGCATGTATATAATCCATACATATATATGCACACATAAAGATGTATATGTGTATTTCTGATGGTGTACAGGGACATAAAATGAAAATAAAGCCTCTGAAAGGAGAAGGGTGAGGGCTCTGGGACAAAAAGGGTCTTTATTCTTTCCATTAAAATTGTATAAGTTCTACCCTTCATCAGGGACGAGCAAGCAGTGCTGGGTTAGCTACCTGCAGAAAGCTGATGCTGCTTCCCTTAAATGGGTTTAGATAGATTCTGTCAACACTAAGTTGTAATATCATTTTCTGTTTGATCTGAAGTTGACATTTCCTTCAAACTCTGTCCTTTAAGTAAACCAAAGTGTGCCTGTGCAAGATCAATTGTAAGGGACTTCTATAGTATACTAAGTACTTTCAATGAATGGTCATTTACAGCAGTGTGTTAAACCAGCTTGGAAACCATGTTATGGACTTTCACAGATGTATTTGCAGTAAATCGCATTGTTAAAAACTGATAGCCACTTTTATTAGTACCAAAGGTACCCCAAAAAGGAGAACATATAAATTTGACAAATAACCCTAACTGAAAAAGATAAATGCACAGTATTTCTACATTTTTCAATCTTGAGGATTAACATATATGGAAAAACTAGATGACACATTTTAGGAGAAAATGAAGTGGGAGCAAGTCAATAAATGCCTCGGAGTCTGCTCTGTGTCAGCTTTACTAATTGGAATGCTGTGATCTGTTCAATAAAGGGCAAAATGTCTCCCTCTGAAACTGATTTAATTTTATAGGGTAGTGTGTTACCAAAGGGAATATCTTTTCATTTACAAATCAAAGTACTGAATCTAACAGCTGTTTTATAGTTCACAATTTATATCAATAAAAAATCTCCATTTTATTCAGTCTTCACAATCTTCAGATATCCGTAAGGTTATATTAAGGGCAACATGAAATTTTCAAGTAGACTGTATTTGAGTTTGTAAATTAGCATCTTTTTTTTTTTTTTTTTTTTTTTTTTTTTTGCCCATAGATGACGACTACTGGGCATTCTGTATACTCAGAACACTGATTGTTGAATCTATGGCACCTTTGAAACTTTTGGGGGTCTTTTTTTGAGATGGAATCTCACTCTGTCACCCAGGCTAGAGTGTAGTGGCACCCAGAGACTTCTCTTTCAGGGTCCACAGGGGTGTGGTTTCAAAAGTAGGGGTTTCCCAGCTCCTCACCTCCATCCAGGAAGTAGAGGGGTTTCAAATGTAAAGCTCTTTGTCTGGGTTTCCCACGGGTGGGCTAGATAGAGAAAGCCAGGTGAGGCTCATTTGTCCAAAAGAAAAAAACCCCACAAAAGCTCCGGGAGGAGGGGGCTCTGTAACTCAGAGTTTTGGACCAAGCAGGCAATCTGGTATCAGAGTCAAAGTTCAATCACTCCAGAGGAAGTATGAAAGAACTCCTCTCATTGGACGAGAACATGAATGGGGAGGGAATAACTCAAGGGTTAAAACTCCAACTGCTCCTACCTACAGGTATTGATCGACTTAACGACCTATGCAACTTAAGACCATTCGACTTTACGACCACAATCCAATCGCTAGTCACGACTGCTCCATGTCTGGCAGCACAAACATTGCCCAGCTGGGCGTAGGACAGTGCAGACCAGCTTCCGGCAGCACTACCATCTCTGCGTGCACCATTTCAACTGTACATATAGCCTACTCAGCTTCTGACCAAATCGTGTTACGACCAGTCCGCGGTCCTGACAATGGTCGTAAGTCGAGCACTAGCTGTATATGGATTCCTTCTCTGGTCCCCTCCCACTACAGCATGGGAGCACTCTTCTTTCTCTCTCTAATAAATTGCTTTTCTGCAAAACTCTTCGGGTCCATGATATTTATTCAAATGGCAAACTCACAGTGCCTCTGGGACCCCTTTCCTGATTCCTCGGGGTTAGTGAGGTCAAGAATCTCTTTGGAACTGGGAGCGGAGTACATTCCCCAGGTTAAATCTTTTGGCGAGTCAGCCAGGAGAACATTGGACTTCAGAGCAGTGAGTAATATTGACCCCTTTCACTTGCTAATCTGTCCTTTTCTTTCTTTTAAATTTGTTAAGGAGGTAAAAACTGGGCACCTGCCAGCCATCTAAAAACAACAGCAGCAGCACTGGTGGCTGAGCCCAGGCAGCTGTAGCAACAGCTGCTATGTGAGTTCTGCACAGCCTTTCAGACCCCAACCTACTGGTTCCAGATTTCCATGAGGCAAACTTCTTCCTGGCTCTTTCCTCAAGATATTTCCTACACATGAGGCTATTATCCATCTTGCTAGGACTTTGAGGCTCTTGGGGTGGCAGTCCAGGGACCCTTGCCCATGAGGCCCTCTGGCTTATGCCTATGAGGACCTCCTACAGGATAAATACACAGGGCCAGTTTCCTTAGTCCACAGTGCTAGGTTATGTCCTAATGGTGCCAGAGTTTATCAGTGGGTAATGGAGGCTACAGGACATTTTATTTTTTTGTCACCCGCAATTTCCCAATCCAACTGAGTGGTGCCAGAATCTGATAATGTACAATTTGTCTGCCTAGGATTGGCTCTCCATACAGCAGAACTTCCCCATCTAAAATACGATAGTCAGGCCTGGTTTGAGGCTCAAATAGTTAATTATAACCCCCACAACCCTAGGGCATATTCCTATGATGGAAAGTAAAGTTGGGGGGGAAGGCTTGGGTTCTGAGGGCATTGTTCTGGCCTTGGCCATGCGACCAGCCATTACCTTCTTTAAGACTGTTGTGCTTAGAGGGCCTCCTCAAGGTTATCCTCCTAGGGCAGTTTTATGGTCAGGCCTATGTTGATTGAACTCTTGCTAGGGAACATTGGCACCCATCACCCAAGCCTCACTGGCCTAGTTCTTCAATGATGGGTCGGTACAGGGCCACTAACCCTGGCAGTCTCCATGTCCTTATGGTGGCCAAAAAGGACATTAGACAGTAAGAGTGTGCCCATGACACCAGTAAGTGTGATTAAACTCAGCACATGGTGCGGGGGGCAGAAGATCACACACAAAGTGTGCAAGGAAACTGCAAGATGCTATAGCTGGGGGGACACCCGAGGACTAGCAGTTGTAAGGAATAACCAGGGATGTGGGCAACCCTGTGTTCAATTTCAGATGGGTGCTACTCTTCCCAAGGCAAAATCACCCTTAAAGTGTATCCTGGATAACCGGGACAAATTTGAGCCATGATCTTTGAAGCAGCAGCAGCTCATTTCTCTCTGCCATACAGCATGGCCACAATACCCTCTGCTGAGTGGAGAAACCTGGCCTCCTAAGGGAAGTACAAATTATAACACCCTTCTACAATTAGAGGGAAGGGGAAAGGTTCTGTAAGAGGGAAGGTAAATGGATTGAGGTCACCTATGTGCAAGTTTTCTTTTCTCTAAGAAATAATCCTCAGCTATGTAAGGACTGTACCCTATACCCTACTGGCCCCTCCTCAGGACCACTCCCATTTTTAGGACTCCCTGTGGCTCTTCCCTCCACTGATACTGACCAGGTCTCCACAGCTCCTATAACCCAAGAGGAGTCAGGGAAGGTCGAAACGGCCAAGGCACCTCAGGCTACTAGGATGCCCCAACTCTGCCCTCTACAGGCAGTAGGAGGAGAATTTGGCCCAACCAAAGTACAGATTCCCTTTTCACTTTCTGACTTAAAGTGAATCAAGGCGGACTTAGGAAAATTTTCAGATAACCCGGACAAGTATATAGATGTTCTGCATGGCCTGGGTCAGTCCTTCAAATCTGATTGGAAAGATATCATGTCATTGCTTGGTCAGACCCTAACCAGCAATGAGAGAGAGGCTGCTCTAGCAGTAGCTCAAAGGTTTTGGGACACCTGGTACCTTAGTTAAGGACATAACCAAATGACATCAGAGGAGAAGGATAGATTCCCTACAGATAGATAGGCAATCCCCAGCATGGACGCTCACTGGGATCCTGAGTCAGAATAGGGGCACTGGAGTCATAAGCACCTACTGATCTGCATACTTGAGGGATTAAGGCAAACTAGGAAAAAGCCCATGAACTATGCAATGTTATCCACCATAACTCAGGGAAAGGAAAAAAAAAAAAAAAAACCAATAGCCTTCCTCTAGTGGTTACGGGAGGCCTTAAGAAAGTATACTCCCCTGTCACCAGACTAATGCTGGTCAGCAAATACTAAACACAAATTTATTACGCAGTCAGCAGCAGACATTAAGAGGAAGCTCCAAAAGCTGGCCCTGGGCCCAGAGCAGAGTCTAGAATCATTACTAAATCTAGAAACCTTGGTGTTCTATAATGGAGACCAGGAGGAACAGGCTGAAAGTGACAGGAGGGACATGAGAAAGGTCGCAGCTCTAGTCACGGCCTTCAGGCAAGTAGACCCAAGGGGCTTGGAAGAGAGAAAGGCTTGGGTTAGCTGCCAGTCTGGCAGAGCTTGCTACCACTGCAGCCTACCAGGACACTTTAAAAAAGATTGTCCCCAGAGGAACCGACCATCTCCTTGTCCTTGCCCACTGTGCCAAGGAGATCTCTGGAAGGCACAGTGCCCCAGGGGATGAAGGTTCCCAGGGCCTGAGGTGGCTAACCAGATGACCTTACAGCAGGACTGAGGGTGCCCGGGGCAAGCTGCAGCACAAGCCATCACCCTCACTGAGCCCTGGGTAAAACTGACCATAGAGGGCCGGGAAGTCAATCTTCTCCTGGACACTAGTGCGGCCTTCTCAGTTTTGTTTTCCTGTCCTGGCCGGTTGTCCTCCAAGTCTGTAACTGTCCAAGGAGTCCTAGGACCAGCAGTCTCCTGATATTTCTCCCAGCCTCTAAGCTGTAACCGGGGAGATATGCTCTTCTCCCATGCCTTCCTCATCATAGTATAAAGTCCCACTCCCTTACCAGGGTGGACCTCTTAGCCCAAGCAGGAGCCATGATCTATATGAACATCGTCAGGGAGGAAATCCCTGTCTGCTGTCCATTATTTAAAGAAGGAATTAATCCCGATGTTTGGGCAATGGAGGGACAACTTGGGGGGGTTGGGGGGCTAAGAATGCTTGCCCAATTCGAATAAGGCTAAAGGATCCCACCTCTTTTCCTTACCAAAGACAGTAATCCCTAAGACTGGAAGCCAAAAAGGGGCTACAGGATATTGTAAGGAACTTCAAAGCTGAGGGTCTAGTGAGGTCCTTTAGCAGCCCTTGTAATACTCCAATTTTAAGAATACAAAAACCTAATGGACAATGGAGGCTGGTGAAAGATCTCAGGCTTATTAATGAAGCTGTAATCCATGTATACCTAGCTGTACCCAACCCATATACCTTGCTCTATCAAATACTAGGAGAGGTACAATGGTTTACAGTCCTGGACCTTAGGGATGCCTTTTTCTATGTTCCATTACATCCCGAATTCCAATTTCTATTTGCCTTTGAAGACCCTTTAGACCGGAATTCTCAGCTCACCTGGACAGTGTTACCCCAGAGCTTTTGAGATAGCCCCCACCAGTTTGGTCAGGCTCTAGCTCAGGACCTTAGTACTTTTTCAGGTACGCTGGTTCTTCAATATATGGATGACTTACTTTTAACTGCTAACTCAGAAACCCAGTGCCAGCAGGCCACCCAGGATCTCCTAAACTTTCTAGCCACCTGTGGATGTAAGGTTTCCAAATCAAAAGCTCAATTTTGTAAGCAAGAGGTAAAATACCTAGGGCTTGTCTTGTATAAGGGCTTTCGGGACCTTGTTGCAGAAGGTCTCCAACCCATACTGGCCTTCCCCCGTCCAAAAACCTTAAAACAGTTGCAGGGATTCTTAGGAATAACTGGTACCTGCCGAGTGTGGATTCCCAAAAAAGGCAAAATAGCCAAACCCATATATTCTCTGATTAAGGAAACCCAAAAGGCTCACACCCATCTAATACAATCGGACCCTATAGCTGAGGCAGCCTTTCAGACCCTGAAGCAGGCACTTCTGCAGGCTCTAACTCTAAGCTTTCCTACAGGGAACGACTTCTCCCTATATTTTATGGAAAAGTCAGGAGTGGCACTGGGGGTTCTCACCCAGACTTGGGGGACCATGCCACCACTGGTGGCATACCTAAGTAAGGAAACTGATGCAGTAGCAAAAGGCTGGCCACACTGCTTTCAGGTCAGAGCCATGGTGGCTATATTGGTCTCAGAAGCTGTTAAAACAGTGCAGAGGAAAGATCTAACTGTAGGGACCATACATGATGTAGCTGGAATTCTGGCCTCTAAAGGAGGCTAATGGCTGTCTAACAATCACTTACTCAAATGTCAAGTCTTAATGCTCAAAGGGCCTGAACTTCAGATGCACACATGTGCAGCCCTCAATCCAGCTACCTTTCTTCCTGAGGAAAGGGAAGACAGAGAACGTGACTGTCAGCAGGTTATAGCCCAGAACTATGAGGCTCAAGAGGATCTCTTACAAACTTCTCTAGCCAACCCTGACCTTAACCTATACACTGACGGAAGTTCACTTATGGAAAATGGAATTTGAAAGGCAGGATACGCAGTAGTCAGTGATCATACAGTGCCTGAAAGTAACCTCCTTCCTCCTGGATCTAGTGCCCAGCTGGCAAATCTAGTAGCCTTCACTCAAGCTCTACAATTAGGAAAAGGAAAGAGAATAAACACATACACAGATTCCAAATATGCTTACCTGGTTCTGCATGTCCATGCTGCCATATGGAAGGAAAGAGTGTTCCTAACCTTGGCAGGAACTCGCATTAAATATCATAAGGGAATTTTAGACTTATTACAAGCTGTCCAAAAACCCAAAGAGGTAGCAGTCTTTCACTGCCGAGGTCACCAGAAAGGAGATGAGAAGAAAGCAGAAGGCAATTGTCAAGCTGATATAGAGGCAAAAAGAGCAGCTAGACAAGAATTTATAGAAGGACATTTACTATGGGAAAACCCTCTCCAGGGAACTAGACCTCAATACTCATCAGAAGAGGTAGAGTGGGCAATCTCCCAGGAACATAATCTTCTTCATTCGGGATGGCTAGCTACTGAGGAGGGAAAAGTACTCCTATCTGCTGCTAGTCAGAGGAAAGTACTTAAAACCCTACATCAAACCTTCCATATGGGTATAGAAAACACACATTAAATGGCCAAATCTGTATTTACAGAAAAAGATCCCTTCAAAGCTGTCCAACAAATAGTCAAAGGATGTGAAATATGCCCGAAAAATCATCCGTTGGCACATTGCAAGGTTCCTCATGGGGAACAGCAAGCTGGTCATTACCCAGGTGAGGACTGGCCAATGGACTTTACCTATATGCCTAAGTCTCAGGGATATCATTATCTGTTACTATGTGTAGATATCTACACAAACTAGGTTGAGGCTTTTCCCTGTAGAAATCTCAAGAGATAATAAAAGTCCTGATTAATGAAATAATCCCTAGATTCAGACTCTGTCACTGTCTTCAAAGCGATAATGGCCCTGCCTTCAAAGCTGCAGTGACCCAACGAATTTCCAAGACGTTAGGAATACAGTATCATCTCCACTGTGGTTGGAGGCCTCAGTCCTCAGGGAAAGTGGAAGAGATGAATAAAATTCTTAAGAGACATTGAAGGAAACTGGCACAGGAAACCCACCTCCCATGGCCGTCTCTATTACCAATAACACTCTTAAGACCTCAAAACACTCCTCAGAAAATAGGACTCAGCCCCTATGAGATGCTTTATAGATGGCTCCTTCTTACTAATAACCTCATATTAGACAAGGAAACAGTAGATCTAATAAAAGATATAACCTCCTTGGCTAAGTACCCACAGGTTCTTAGGACCTTACCTGAAGGACACCCTAGGGCAAGGGAGAAAGAGTTGTTCTGCCCTGGAGACCTAGTGCTTGTTAAAACTCTCCCCTCAGACTGTACTTTCTTTGCCCATCTTGGGAAGGATCATTTTTGGTTATTCTGTCTACCCCAATGGCCGTTAAGGTAGTGGGAATTGACTTGTGGATTCATCATACTCAGCTGAAGCCTTGGACACCTCTTGAAGAAAATCATAGGCCTTCCACTCCACACCCTGAGGTTCCACGAGATGACCCTTCATACACCTGTGAGCCATTAAAGGATCTATGCATGCTCTTCCAACAAGATCCCCAGGAAAGTAACTACTTATGAGTCTAACTTACATCCTGGCATTAACAGGACTATCGTTTTTAGCAGTTGGACTTTCCTGTTCAGAGAAGGGACTGAGGGACCTCTCTTCCTGGGTCCACGAGGGTTGTGATTTCAAAGGCAGGAGTTTCCCAGCTCCACGCCTCCATCCAGGAACTAGAGGGGTTTCAAATGTAACCTTCTTTGTCTGGGTTTCCCACACATGGGCTGGGCAGAGAAAGCCAGATGAGACTCCTTTGTCCCAAAGAACCCACCAAAAGCTCTGGGAGGAGGGGGCTTTGTAATGCACAGTTGTGGATCAAGCAGCCAATCTGGTATCAGAGTCAAAGATCAGTCACTCCAGAGGAATGAAAGAACTCCTCTCATTGGACGAGAACATGAATGGGGAGGGAATAACTCAAGGGTTAAAACTCCAGCTGCTCCTACCTGTACAGATTCCTTCTCTGGGTCCCCTCCCATGACAGCATGGGAACTGTCTTCTTTCTCTCTCTAATAAACTGCTTTTCTGCAAAACTCTTTGGGTTCACAATATTTATTCAATTGGCAAACTCACTGCACCTCCGGGGCCCCTTTCCCCATTCTTTGGAGTTAATGAGGCCAAGAACCACTTCAGAACTGGGAGCTGTGTATGCTCCCCCAGTTACAGCATGATCTCAGCTCTGCCTCCTAGGTTCAAGCAATTCACCTGCCTCAGCTTCTGGAGTAGCTGGGACTGCAGGTGTGCATGGCCATGCCCAGCTAATTTTTGTATTTTTAGTAGAGATGGGGTTTTGCCATATTGGCCAGGCTGGTCTTGAACTCCTGAACTAGAGTGATCTGCCTGTGTCAGCCTCCCAAAGTGCTGGGATTACAGGCATGAACCACTGTGCCTGACCTTGAAACTTTTGAAAAATAAATTCACCTCTCTGGATTTCAGTTTCTTCAACTATAAAACAAAACGTTTGAACAAACAGTCTGTAAATTTCTTCCCTATTATAATTCTGTGATTTAATTCTTCTACGGTAGCTATCACAAGATCAAGAGATCAAGACCATCCTGGCCAATATGGTGAAATCCCGTCTCCACTAAAAACACAAAAATTAGCTGGGCGTGGTGGTACACGCCTGCAGTCCCAGCTACTTGGGAGACTGAAGCAGAAGAATCACTTGAACCTGGGAGGCAGAGGTTGCAGTAAACTGAGATAACACCACTGCACTCCAGCCTGGAGACAGAGTAAGACTCTGTCTCAAAAAATATATAATAATAGTCGTTAATAAAATGCAAATTAAAATTACTATTAGATACCAGGCATAGCTTTTAGGATGGCAAAACTGAAACAAAAACAACCAACAATGAAAATCTAGAACAATGCCAAAATTAGGGAGGATGTACAGCACCTGAAACTTTCATATGTTGCCAGTGATAGAGCAAGATGTGAACACCATTTGAGAAATTGGTGAGGCAGTTTCTCCCATTCAAGTACTAACCAGCCCCTGCCCTGCTTATTTTCCTTGATCACATGGAATTACATGCATTCAGCATAGTATGTCTGTGGGCTGTTGGGGAATTTCTTATTAAAATGCTGACTATGCAATCTGTTACCCCCACTCCCAGCTATTTGCTCAATCAGAATTAAACTCTTTGCACACAACACTTGTGTTAGAAAAAGACCCAATGGTCATCAAATTGTGGATGGGTGAACAAACGTGGTGTATTCTGAAATGCAATACTACTCAGCAAAAATAATAATCATCATCATAAAACAAACAATGAACAAATAAATGATAGTATTGAAACAATTGACCAAATTGTTATTTTTCAAATGAATTAGGCTAAGAAAAAGAAGCCAAAGATAGGAGGAGTTATACTGAATGGTTCCATTTACATGATATGTTGAGGAAAAAGGCAACATTCATGAAATAGAACAGTAGTTACCAGGAACTGGTGGCCATCAGAAGGAATTGAGTAGCAGGGGCCTTAAGCAACTCTTTGGAGTAGTGGAAATATTCTATATCTTGATTCACAGTGGCAGTCACAGACGTAAATTGTTTGTTAATACTCAGAATAAATCTAAAAAGGTTTATTTTCATTGTAAGTAAATTATACCTCAAATCCTAGGAGAAATGGCGGTGATGTATGGTGGTCACACATTTTTCAGTGATAAGAACACACATATCTATAAAAATATATATATTGCCATATTATATGGTATATACTGCATATACTTCTATTCAATGTAATATGTGAGAAACTTTCTAATAGGCCCGGCTGGAGGTGAGGAAGCTGCCTTTCTAAGAGGTGTTTGGGATCTCATTAATTTCAGTTTATATCCTTGCCAGCAGAAAAGATGCTGTTCTATCACAAGAGATGTGGGACAATAGTGAAACAAATTATTATTATTAGTGCGATCTATGCTTTTTTTAAAAAACCTCAAGTTACTAAGGACTGGGTGAGCTAAGATTATATTCACAGAAGAAGGACAATGACTTAGTAATAGCTGAAAATTATAGAAAAAATATATTTTTCCTCTATTAAACTTTCATATTCTTCTGTATGTAATGTATCTACCTATAAGAAAGCCTCCAAACAACTGAAGATTGACTCCTGATTTCATAATTACCAAAAAAACAAGAGTGAGAAAACAGGTTATATAGAAAATTCCAGATTGTGTTCCGCAAATGGTTTCCATTACAACATTTAAAACCACCTTGAAAATATTCCATGGCCTAGTGAGGGCTCAGCACACATTTTCAGGCAGATGCATTTCTGTGGTAACAGAAAATTTCAGCCTGAGCTATTGCAGCTCTACAAATAAGCATTATTGAGGAAATGTGTTTGTCAGGGTAGTAATGAATTGAAAGCAACTGGATTATTTCAACCTTTAAAAGCTAGCCAAGGCCCAGCATCCTGGCTCACACCTGTAATCCCAGCATTTGGGAGGATAAGGCGGGCGCATCACTTGAGGTCAGGAGTTCAAGACCAGCCTGGCCAACCTGATAAAACCCCATCTCTACAAAAATACAAAAATTGCTGGGCATGATGTCAGGTTCCTGTAATCTCAGCTACTCAAGAGGCTGGGGCAGAAGAATTGCTTGAACCCGGGAGGCAGAGGTTGCAGTGAGTTGCACTCTAGCCTGGGTGACAGAGTAAGACTCTGTCACAAAAAAACAAACAAACAAACAAAAAAAACAAAACACAAAAACAAACAAACAAACAAAGAAAAAAGCTAGCCAATACAGAGTAATACTTGATTCTTTTTAAAAATCTTTCAAATATTCTCCCTGCAAAGTCTTCCCTACAGTTTCTACCTGTTAAAGGACTGCTCCTGAATATTTCAAATATTGCTCTTTAATTTAAAATCCCACAATCAAAGACTTCTTCCAGATACATCTTTATTAAGGCACTTAATACACCATGATGTGGTTAATTGTACCTAATTCTTTGCCATATATTTATTGTTGTCTCGTTAATATATTTATCTTTTGAGATTTTATTGGCCATTAGGTGCTATTTGACAAAAACATTTTCATATGTACTCCATTTCAAATGTCATAATTTATCTTAATATTAAGCTTCTAATCTAAACATTTCTACTCTTCCAGCAAAAATATAATTTGATTCTAAAAGAAAAAATATGGAAGAGACATAATTCTCAGCAATTTTGACCTGACTGGTTTAAAAATATTTTTAACACAAACCACACCAAGGATCTTATTACATATCTTATATAAGTCAGATATTACTTATATATATGTGTTACATTTTTATATAAGTAATACGTTACTTATATACATTTTTTATTTCAAAAAGACCTGAATAAGGTTCAAATTATATTCACACAATCATTGGACTATAACTACAAAGTCAATTTCTCTCCATTTATATGTCATTATCTTTTCTGTAAAGGGATTTTCTTTTGGGGTGGAAAGAGGCAGATGTTGGAGATATTGCTGAGTTGATTATTTGAACACACTCAAGTGTCATGTTGTACATTCTTATTGTATCACAGTAAGACGTCTTGAAAGTTATGTTACCTTAATCATTAAATGTATGTAATATATTATATACATATATATATACATACATATATATATACATACATATATACATACATACATATATATATATATACA
>NW_022436998.1:11197623-11207079 GCF_009761245.1 Sapajus apella | reverse complement strand
AGGAATAAATGGAGTAAATATCCTAAATATATGTATATGTGTATATATATATATATATATATATATAAAAAGAGAGAGAGAGAGAGAGAGAGAGAGTCCATAGTGAATGCCTTTATATTGGCACTGTATAATTAGGGTATCATCCAAGATAACTGAGTATCTGTTATTATATATAATATTAAGTAATTTTGCAGTTTCTAATTTCCCGCAGGAAGGAAATCATGAACCACTTTAAATAGCCATTGTAGAGCTTGCCTGAAGTCAGCAAGGTTGAATTCGGCACACACCTTTTCAGGACTTTTCCATGAGCACCAGTATCCATACATCCTGAAATACTCAATATCCTCCATCCTCAACCAACATTTGTTGCTCAGTTATCTTGGATGATACTTGAATTATATGCTGCTAGTATCTGAAACATTTTAGGTATAAAGGCATTCATATGAACAGACACTGTTAATTAAATTACCTCTAATTTAATAATTTACTAAGTTAGCAAATGCTTACCAAACCCTCTGCTCTAGTTACTACACTATTACTATACAATGTAGCAAAGATACATAAATGTATGTGCTATCTCCGAAAAAAATTACTATAAAAACAAGTTCTTCAGATTCTGCTGGTAACAGTTTTCTTGTAAGGTTCACACATAAATTCCTAAGGCCACAGATGCCATGCTATTCTTAACAGTATTACTGATTATGAACCCAAATATATGCAATACACAGGGACTATCTATCCAAGAAAATTTCCTCAGTTAACTGAAAGCTGTAGGAAGCCCACCCCAATTACACATCAAATTTTCCCAGACATTTCAGAATCCACGAAATAGGCAAATATTTATGTTGAATTTCTATCTATTGGTTCAAGTGTGTGCCTGTTTACAAATTGTCTAATTCTTCTGTATAAACAAGTATTTTAGCAGAAATTTTCCTCACATAGTTTTTACAGACATAAAAAAGCAATTTTTAGAAGATAATAAAACATTGTCAACTCTGAAGAGAAACAAGAAAAGCATTTTAAAAAAAAAATTCCAAGACATGTTTTATGAGAGTAGATTTCCCTTCCAGGCATAGATTTGATTTTTTTTTTTTTTGATATTTAAAAGAAACAAGTGTACCCAGAGGAACTACCATATGTTGCAGTAACAATTCTCCAAGCTATTGACATTAATATAAACATGTGTTTTGATTGTTAGTAATAGCACAATAAAGTTATTATAAAAACCAAAACTGTAAATAAATTGTATCTGCATGGGTAACAGACATTTCTCCAGAAACTATGAACAGTATTTCTCCTATTACAATATTTTAGAATAAGAATCCCATCAAAATTCTGTAGTTTGTATCACACTGAAGATATTGTCCATACAAATAAGTCATAATATTCTTTGAATAACCTCCTGTGAATTATGATTTGTAATTAATTTAATGAAGGTTCTGTTTACTAATGTTATT
Source organism: Sapajus apella (assembly GCF_009761245.1). NCBI lineage: Eukaryota > Metazoa > Chordata > Mammalia > Primates > Cebidae > Sapajus > Sapajus apella. Next base: position 11,205,622 of record NW_022436998.1, on the reverse strand, counting down.
TGGAAAGAGAACCTTGGAAGGAAAGCTCAGACCTAGACATTGAACTACTACAATTTATTCATTAGAATGGAAAAAATATAAATTAGATAAAAAAGAAAAATTAAGAGGATTTTAATTAAAGTACCTGCTTGCCCATGCCTTTTATTAATAGAATATTTTATGAAATTGCATTCTGTAGACAGGAAAAGGTTGAGTAATGCCTTCTTTTTTATATTACCTAGAACTGATCTGTTGATCAGTTATTGTATTTGACATCAACCCCTTGCTTCAGACAGACACATACTCTGTGGTTCAATAATTGTTCCAATTGCTGTTAATAAAAAAAAATCTTCCCTAATTAAAATGAGCCAAATTGCCTGAGAGATAAGCCAACTTGTCATATTAAGATGCTCATTTTCATTAACAGCATACTTTTTTAAAAACATAAAAACCCATCTTATAATAGCACAACTACATACTTTGTTCATCTTTTTCTCTAATGGAAACTTCTCTTACAGTTATCTTCTTTATTTAAGGTTGGAGTTGATGTACAAATATAAAATTGCTAGTATTTTTTATAGAAAAGTTTTCAGTATGTTAAATGCAGGCTTTCAATTTGTAATGGGAGAGTTTCTGCCCTACACACTTTTTTTTTCTTGTCCTTTCACTCTGTCCTGCCTCAGCATGGATAAGAAATGAACAGTGACCCCTATCTATAGGCCTAGGGTTAATCAGTTAAAACACGCAAGTGCCTCTTCTAGTAAGATACGAAGCAAACTTCTTCTTTCTATGGTCAGTGTAAGCTACTCTGTCAAGGTTTCATCACTCCTGATGTTTTAGATTTCTTTTTTTGAAAGGGTTTAAGGATGTGTGTGTGTAGTCCAGAGAGAAAGAAGGTGGCAGACTCATAGCTAAAGTTTGACAAGATAAAGGCAAATAATTTGGTCTCCTAGGATGTGCTTGTATTCTGTCTCGTTCTTAGCGCTACATTTCAATGGCTGGTCATAGCATCTTACTAGGTCAATCCAAACTACCACCAACCTTTGTCTAATACTTCTGAGATAACAAGAAAGGCCTTTAAAATGAATTTTTAGTTCAGATGTGAACAAGGCTAGGGAAAAATTTTCTTTCCTTAAGAAAAAAGGTCAGTCTTCAATGATGTGCCCTGCACAACAATAGGTTTTCGTTAAAGGTACATACTTTCCCTCGTTTAAAATAATCATCTTCTCCCTGATTCCTGTGTGACAAGATTTTGAGCATTGTGTTAGTTAGATGAGAGCTCTCTCAAGTCATTCCAGCTTGCTCCAGCGTACTAAAAAAAGAGGATTGTGATTGCCCTTGCAGTTAACATTTTAGTTCTTTAATACAGGCTCACTTTGTATAAGCTTTATTGGTTTGATAAAGAGGCGGCGATGACTGATTATTTTGAATGGCTGCTTTACACCGTAGCTTTATACATTTTAATAAGTTATTTCTTCTTGCGAAATAGCTATATCTACTGTGCAAATAAGGAAATGGGAATTCAGAAAGATCCTGTGAAATTGCTCTGTCCTTTTGATCTGAATTAATCTTTGTTGATGCAAGAGCCCATTCTCTCAGTGTTGAAGTGTGCAGCATATAAAACCTCTACATTTTCATGGAGGTGCCTACTCAGCCATGCCACATTATGTTTTATAGTCATTTATCTAGATGCATACAAAGAGCTTTATGCTTATTTTGGTTACATCGTTCTATATTCAACCTTGATATAGTCTACCCATAAATCAACTCTGTTAAGAGTACTCTCCTGATTTATTAATATTATATTCAGCCTTATTACTTAAAATAATCTGAAATATTGTGCCATTAAATTCTTCACATAAGTCATTAACAAGATGAGAGAGCTTACTACACTTACTATCATTGTATGATAACAGATCATACAATGGACAGTAGGGAAAATTTTCCTGTTCTGCTTATGTTCTGGACCATTTAAGACAAACTCTGCTAAGATTAGTGCCTTCAGAAGGCATGAGCAGGGAAATAAAGATGGAGAATGTGGAAAAGATTGCAGGCCTCAGGCACATCACCGAGCCTTCTCCAGACTCTGCCTTTACAGCCACATTTAAGGGGCAAGAAATGGTCTTGGTCACAAAATTTCATGTATTCAACCATAACTTCCTCTGGCATGTTTATTTTTACTACAATCTCAGCCTCCCTAAAAGAGGTGCTGTAAATTTAAAGTCTAAAACATTTCAGACTTCTGGCTAAAGAAGTAACCGCCAATCCAAAACATAAACAGCAACAGCAGCGATAATTATTTCCATCTTCTTTTAATGCAATATATCGTACTTTTTAGGAGTGTAGGCTTTTGAATCTGACAGCTTTCATTAGCAGTTGTGCAATCTGATAAAATTCACCTTATTTCTAAGTGCCAAAGTGCTCAATAAACAGCTACTGTGGATATCAGCAGTGACAGTAACAGAAGTAGAATACCTGTGTTATTTTTTACCACTAATCAGCACACAGAAATTGACCCTGGTTTCATATTGGGACTCACACCTGGTATCTCAGATTGTGTATTGTACTTTTGATGCTGACAGAAGAATCTTAAGTTCTGTTTCTTTCAGCATAAGGTCCTTCTTCACTTTGAAAGAGAAAGTAAAATACATAGTAGAAGGGATATAGGAAGAAAAAGAAGGAGAAAAAGGAGCAAGATATAGAGAAGGAAGAGCAGTTAACATTTGGCTTTATTATCTAGTGAATAGTGTGTTTCTGCCCAGTTGCTATTTCTATTTGCTTAATACGCTTAATTTTGGGGTTTTTACAATGTATCTAAGGGCGCTTATTTCTAATATTTTTGACAGTACTTTTATAACTCCATACCTCTTTGTGTTTATTTCTATCTGCTTGAGTTCCATCCCACAGTTTGTACATCTTATTTGTCTCTGGATCATGAGAAAGATTTCTGTTCAGCTTTATTGCTTGCTGGGACGTATCCTATCCAGGACAACGACGAGAGGTCTGTTATTCTTAATGAAAAATTAAGTTGGAAATACATTCACCCTTTTCACCAAAAATATGTGTTCACCTGCCATTCATCTGTCCTTTCTAAAAGAAGTCAACTAAAATTCTTCCCAATATTTTGTTCCCCCATCTAGAATATGACAGACATTCAAATGAATGTCTCCTTTCAGAGTGTTAATGGTCTGTGAAATTGAACTCAGTGCAGTAGTCTAGTCAGCCATATAAAGTTTTCGTTACCATTCTCACTTTGTGAATGATAGACAGACTTTTCTCTCTTTAAAAGATATGTTATATGTATTTCATAAGGATCAGAGGACTATATAAAGGCAGAAAAATAAAATCTAACTAGGACTTTTATTACTTCATTGAAAGAACTGAGATTAGCATATTGAACAAAATGAAGACAATAAGGAAGATCAAAATCATAACTGTAAAGAATGCACTATCATTGCAATAATACTGATAATCAGCAACAACAGAAACTGGCATTTTGAATATGCCCTCTTATAGTGAAGAAAATAAAAATATTTCAGATATTTCTTATTATTCAACATTAATATGAATTGGGAAATTGTATGTAAAATTATTTTCATGTGTTGAATAAAATAAAGTACCAGGAAGTGCTTCAGGAGGAAAAAAAAATTCACCATCACCCTGCAACATCCACATTAAATTGCACTGTGCAAGAAGGAAGTTTCTTAGTCTCCACAGCAGCAGGCAAATCAAATAAATATAGATCAAAGGAGCTGATATTTGCAAATTTTCTCACTAATAACTGGAAGATTGAGAAGATGAAATATGATTTTATCTGAATTAACAATTTCTATAAAAACCATTTTTCTATTCATAAAATATCTCACAATCTACCAGCTAATGAAAACCTTTTTTATGAATGGGAAGCATCTCTCAAATAAGTAATTGTCCCTAGTCATAAATAATATAGTTAGATGAATATAAGACTAAGACTTAAGATGAATTAAGACTCTATTCTTAAGACTACAAGACTCAATCAAATATAATTTTTCTGGAAACAGCTTTAACCCAATCTGTCAAGCTTGAGGAGGGAGGCAGCCCATCACTGTTTCTATCAGGACACATATCTAACTCAATTCAGGTGAAAAATAATGGAAATATAATAAATACATGATACTGTATAGATAGTTGTCCTTTTGTCAATATCATGTTGAATTGCAATCCCGATCGCTGGAGGTTGAGTCTGGTGGGAGGTGTTTGGATCATGGGGACAGATCCCTCATGGCTTGGTTCTATCCTCAAGATAGTGAGTTCTCATGAGAAATGGTTACTTAAAAGTGTGTGTACCTTTTTGGCCACTCTCTCTCTCTCTCTAGTTCCTGCTTTTACCCACAACATGCCTGCTTCCTCTTCACCTTCTGCCATGATTGTGAGATTCCTGAGGCCTCCCAAGAAGCAGAGCAGATGCCAGCACCGTGCTTCCTGTAAGTATGCATAACCATGAGCCAATTAAACCTTTTTCCTTCATAAATTACCTACTCTCAGGTATTTCTATATAGCAATACAAGAACAGCATAATATACTATTGAAAATTGAGAGGGACATTGCTATAAAAATAGCTGAAAATGTGAAAGCAGCTTTGGAACTGGACAATGGGCAGAGTTTGGAAGATTTTTTAAGGGCTCAGAAGACAATAGAAAGATGAAGGAAAATTTGGAACTTCTTAAGAGACTGGTTAAATGATTGTGACTGAAATGGTGATAGTTATGTGGACAGTGAAGTCCAGGATGACAAGGTCACAGATAGAAATGACAAACTTATTGGGATCTGGAGTGATGGTCATGCATCTTATGCCTTGGCAAACAACTTGGATGCATTCTACTCAGATTCCCCTAGGGGTCTGTGAAAGTTTGAATGAAATAGTGATAATGTAAGGTATCTAATGAAAGAACTTTCTACACTGTGAAGCATTTAAGATACTGATACGGGAGACAGACATTATTTAGGCAGATAGTAAGGGCAACAGAGTCCATGGCAGAATTTCCCTTTTAGGAAAAGGCAGCCCCCAAAATCATTTCTTTTCTAACAAAGAAGCAGCCTGAAAAATCGAGCTGCGAACAGAGATAAGCAAGCTGGAAAACTGCACAGGTGAATTCCAGCATCTGTTCTAATAGAAAAGAGCTAACTGGAAGCCAGATATGCTCAACATGGAGGCTCCATCTTCCCTTTTGTCATCACATATACAGTAAAGAAGCAGGCAACATGGTGCTGGCCAGGTAGAGAACACATCCACATAATAAAAAATTAGGGTACAGGTGGCTAGATTTTTGTGCACTATGCAAATGGCACATCTAGTCCTAACCAGTTTTTTATGCCTTATGCAAATGGCACACCTGGTCCAACCGATCTTTTGTGCCCTACGTAAATCAGACACTACCTCCTCAACCTCACCTGTAACACCTCCTGCATTTCACCATGGACTCAAAGACCCACTCAGGACTTGAAGGAGAGAGGTTTTATTTTTCTTTCACCTATTAAACCTCCACTTTTAACCTCACTCCTTGTGTGTCTGCATGCTTGATTTCCTTGGCACGAGACAATGAACCTCATGTATTTCCCACAGACAAGATCCCTGCTTCAATATGACCTGGGCACTTTTAACAACCTAATTCAGAAGCAGAAGCAAAGGAATGTCTTAAAGTAGCAACTTAAAAAGGGAAGCAGAGAATAAAAATTTGGAAAATTTACAGCCTGGCCACGGGTCAGAGAAATAAAAAGTTTTTCAGTAAGGAATTCAAGTACACCGTGGAGCAACCAGGTACCAGGGGTATTTGCATATCTAAAAGGGAGCCAAGTGCTAATAACGAAGACAATGGGAAAACAGACTTGATGGCATTTTAGAGAACTTTGTAGCAGCCCCTCCCATCACAGCCCCTCTGTAGGCCCAGAGGCCTAAGAGGAAGAATGATTTCGTGGGTCTGCTGAGAGCCCTGCTCTTCTCTGTAGCACTGGGACACTTCTCCCCACATCAAAGCTGCTTCAGCTCCAGCTCCAGCCACAGCACAGATGACCCCAGGTAGAGCCTAGTCCACTGTTTCAGAGTGTGCAATGGTAAGTCTTAACTGCTTCCATGTGGTATTAAGCCTGTAGTTGCACAGAGTACAAGACAGAATGAGGCTTGGCACACTCCACCCAGATTTCCAGAAGATGTAAGGAAAAGCCTGAATGCCCAGGCAGAATCTCGCTACAGTGGTGGAGCCCCCATAGTGAACCCCTACTGGGCAAGGCAAAGGAGACATGTGGGGTTGGAGTTTCCTCACAGAGTCCCCACTGGGGCACTGCCTAGTAGATCTGTCATAAGGGGGCCACTGCCTCCAGACCCAAGAATAGTAGATCCACTGGTGGCTTGCAGCCTGTGACTGAAAAAGCCACAGGCACTCAGCAACCCATAAGAGCAGCCCTGGGGGAGCCCTACAAAGTGAAAGGCTTTGGGCTCCCTAAGTCCTTGGGAGCCCAGCCCTTACACCAGTATGCCCCGGATGTGGGACATAGAGTCAAAATATATTATTTTGGAGTTTTAAGATTTCTTATGACTACCCTTCAAGGTTCTGAACTTGCACGGGGCCTGTAGCCTCTTTCTTTTGGCTGATTTTTCCATTTTGGAAAAGGAATGTGTATCCAATGCCTATAATCCACTGTATCTTGGAAGTAATAAACTTGCTTTTGATTTATAGGCTCATAGGTGGAAGAGATTTGCCTTGTCTCTGATGAGACTCTGGATTTTTGAGTTAATGCTGGAATGAGTTAAAGCTTTTGAGGACTGTTGGGAAAGCATGCCTGTATTTTGCAATGTGAGAAGGATGTCAGATTTTAAAGTGGCTGGGGGAAAATAATAGTTTGGGTGTGTGTCTCCACCCAACTTTCATGTTGAATTGTAATCCCCAGTGCTGGAGGTGGGGCTTGGTGAGAGGCATTTAGGCATGGATTCCTCAAGGCTTGGTGCTGTCTTTGTGACACTGAGTTTTCATGAGATCTGGTTGTTTAAAAGTGTGTGGGAATTAAAAAAAGATATGAAAATAATTCCCTTGACCATAGGAAAGTATGAAATCATTCTTAGGGCTCCTCCTTGCCTTCTTTATTCAGTTCAGCCTGTACATTCAACAGGACACATAGGATTCTAAGTTGATTCTCGATACTATTTAAGGAATATTTTTATCTTCCAAAATTAATGTTTTAAATTGTAACACCCAATGTCATGGTACTTAGAAGTGAGAATTTTGGGAAGTGATTAGGTTATAAAAGCAGGGGACACATGAATAAAATTAACGACCTTATAAAAAGGATTAAAGAGAGCTCCCTTGCTTCCTTCCACCACATGGGTACTCAGTGTGCAGATGGCCCTCTGTGCCCTCATCAGACTCTGAATCTACCAGCACCTTGATCTTGGACTTGCCAGCATCTGGAACTGTGAGAAAAACATTTCAGTTGTTTATAAATTGCCTAGTCTATGCATTCTGTTATAACAGAATACAACCAACAGAGCCTGCTAGATACTTAAGAGTTCATAAATGTAAAGTCCACGGCTATAGACAATCTAGTTGTAAATGCTGGCAGGAAATTAACAATAGCGCTGCACTCTTCTAGGTATCATTCAGCAGGAGTGCATGAAATGAGATGACTTAAATATGAGGCTGCTGGCTATTTTCTAAATCTTATGAGCACCTTGTTATCACCGCTATCATTTTTTAAAATCAATTAAATTATAGAAAAATTACAGAAATTAACTTGTATCTTTAAATTCCCATTGGCTCATATATTATCCTTAAAGACATTGATGGGTTATGATGAAGGACATAAAAGGAGAGGAATAGGAAGTGACCATGAAAGATATTTGCCATGATTAGAGAGCTTATTCCTGCTAATGAAATGGTTACAACCAAGGGTTAGTTGAAATTTTTATTGCTCAGACTGAGGTACTTACTTCTACTTGGTAGACACACACACACACACACACACACACACACACACACACACACACACA
>NW_022436998.1:11122861-11197613 GCF_009761245.1 Sapajus apella | reverse complement strand
ACACACACACACACACACACACACACACACACACACACACACACACACACGAATACACACAACCCTGTAACTCTTTACCTAAGAAACATTTGGTGAGCACCTTACATATCTCAGGCACATTCCTAGGTTCTATTGTGGGAAACAAATGAGTAAGGCAAGATCACTTTTCTTTGGACATCACAGTTATGTTATCTGTCACTTTACTCCACAGGTTAAATAACTTAAACAATCAAGGATCACCATCTTAAAGACACATTTTATGATAGTTTTTCCTTCTATGTACGTATTTTAAATAAATGGGGGATACTTTTCAGCTTCATGTAAGCTACCTATTCTAAATCATATTTTGCCTGTAATAGCTTAAATTACTAATAGCTTACTAATAGCTTACACTAAAATATACCTGTTAATAAACATAAAAACTACTATTCATTTAAGATTTACGGTGTTTAAATTCTGTAAACATGCATTATTCACTCATTCAACAAACAGTACATGTTTAATGATAAAATTCATCATCCTTTTAACTATGGGAGAACTGTGATCACACTGAGATAAAGATTTTCATCCTGAGTCTTAAGAATAGAGCTGCCATCTTTAATACTTTCCCAAATTCAGGCAGGAAGAAAATTATTACCTTCTCAGAACTTTCTGTCTGTGTGTGTAGGTGGGTGTTTCTAACTCCATCTCTTTTCTTTTTCACTTGCCCATCCCTTCTTTCTTTCCTTTCTTCTTTCCTGCCATCCTACCTTGCCACCTGCCTTCCCTCTATCTTACAAAATAAACAAAATAAAAACACAATTAAAATTAATGATAATTTTCTTACATTTTTATATAATAATGAATAAAATTTAAATTACAAAGCATACCCTAGGGAGGTAACATTTTTTAAAAAACTCCAGTATAACATGTACATTTTTATAATGGTTTATCTTAGGTTATTTAAACACAAATCAAGTCAAGATGCTTTGATTCCATTTTCTTGTTTTTGAGAATATTTGCTCTTCCTCTGTTTTTCCCTCCTCCATTTTTCAAAAGTCTCTTTCCTCATCTAACACCCTTCTTTTTCTGATATCCTTCTCCTTTCCCTGCCACCCCACCTCCCCTTTCTCTGCCATATTTCATTCCATCACCCTCATCTTGTTCTCTTTGATTAAAAATAAATTACTCAGCAATTTTGTGAATAAGCCAAAAAACCAATAACAAAATTTATGAATTTTTAAAAAATTTGTAATTAATGTATTCAGTGAAATTGTAAAATAGCAAGAGTTGTAAATAATACTTGAATTTTCTATGTTCTAAAATTAATTAAATATCATAAAATTTTTCTATCAGACTTTAGTTATGAGAAATTGCTTTAGGTATAAGTAAGGGCCAACATTGAACATGTATTATGTCACAGCTTCTTAAATCGGGAATTCAGAAATAGGTGGATTTTTACAATTTGGTGTCTCAGGTGGGTTGTTTTCAAGATTTGAGATGGCTACAGACATCTGAAGAATTAACTGGGGCTGGAGGCTCACTCACATGTGTGCCTGTTGATGCTGGTTGAGGTCAGGGGCCCTCCTCTTCTCCACATCCCTTTGTGCTGCTTGAGTATCTTTATCACATCACAACTGGCTTCCCACAGAATAAACAATCCAAGAGATGGGTTCTATGTATTGTTTGATGTCAACGTCATTAGTAATACCAAGAGGATACTTAAATTGCCTGAAGCCCTACTGAACAAATAGTTCCTTCCTTAATTCTATGAGGAAGGACAGTGGTATAACAGCATAGGGGACCAGCGTGTGGGGATGGTTTTTATAACAGCAAAGTCTGTTCCTTGTGCATCATTGTCTCTCCTTTACAGTAAGAGCATCTGAATGTATGTCATATGTATAATAATGAATAGAATGCCATATGAGAGAGTTCAGTTACATGAGGGCGAATAATCGATTCAAATGAGTAAATGCTGCAGATATGTTTTTGTGGGCTGAACTGTTTCCCCTCAGTGCTTGAGACCCCAGTGCTTCAGACAGTGAGTATGTTTGGTGATAAGGTCTTTAAAGAGGTAATTAAGGTAAAATTGGTTTGTATGGGAAGGCTCTGATGTACAGCGACCAATCATCTTATAAGAGATTAGGACATAACATGTATGCAAGAAGAAAGGCCATATAGCAACACATCAAGAAGGCAGCTGTCTTTAAGCCAATGAGAGAGGCCTCAGTAGCAGTTACCATACTCAAAAATGGGGCAAGATTTTAACACAAGTCTGCAAGCTCTGAATCTCATGTTCATGATCATTATTAGCAGGTCTCCCTGGAAAACAAAAAGGAAAGTGTTTCCACCACCTAACTGTGTGGCAGTTTACCTAGTCTTGTTGTGCCTAGTTTTCTTTTCTATAAAGCAATCTTAGTTATCAAGCTTACCTCTGAGAGTTGTGGTATGAATTAAGTGAGGTAATGTATATAAAGCTCTCTGGAACAGAGCTTGACAAGTGTAAAATGTTCGACGCATGTTAGGTATTGCTTTTATTACTATATCTTCATCTTTAGCAAAATCAGTGATATTCAAACCATATAAATGGTGGAAAATGTAATTTCCCATGAAACATCTCACAAGTATACCTCACTTGGAATGTAGGCATTACTCAAACAAGTAAAAGATAAACTTGGCAAACTGAGTCACAACTATGCTCTACACTCATAGCCATCAATCTACAGACAATGCCCATCTTTCATGCGACAAAGAATCTAACATGGACAAAGATTGTGAAAATAAAAAAGGAAAGAAATGGATGATTTAAAAATTATTTAGGAAGCAGAAATGACAGGATTCAATGACTACTGGGATTCCTATGCCACTGTGGAGGAGGTGGATGCAGCCATGAATGCAAGGCCACGCAAAGTGGATTGAAGAGCTATGGAACCAAAGAGAGCTATCTCAAGAGAAGATTCTCAAAACCAGGTGCCCACTTAATATTGTGAAAAAAATATTTGTTGGTGGCATTGAAAAAGACACTGAAGAATATCAACTAAGAGATTATTTTGAACAGTACAGAAAAATAGAAGTGATTAAAATCACGACTGACTGAGGCAGTGGCAAGAAAAGGCACTTTCCCTTTGTAACCTTGGATGACCGTGGATAAGACTGTCATTCAGAAATATCATACTGTGAGTGGCCACAACTGTGAAGTTAGGAAAGCCCTGTCAGAGCAAGAGGTGGCTAGTGCTTCATCCAGCCAAAGAGGTGGAAGTGGTTCTGGAAATTTTGATGGTGGTCATGAAGGTGGTTTCAGTGGGAATGACAACTTTGGTCATGGAGGAAACTTCAGTGGTTGTGGTGGCTTTGGTGTCAGCCATAGTGGTGGTGGATATGGTGGCAGTTGGGATGGCTATAATGGATTTGGTAATGACAGAAGCAATTTTGGAGATGGTGGAAGTACAATGATTTTGGAAATTACAACAATCGGTCTTCAAATTTTGGACCCATGAAGGGAGGAAACTTTGGAGGCAGAAGCTCTGGCCCCTATGGTGGTGGCAGCCAATACTTTGCCAAATCACAAAACCAAGGTGGCTATTGTGGTTCCAGTAGCAGCAGTAGCTATGGCAGTGGCAGAAGATTTTAATTAGGAAACAAAGCTTAACAAGAGAGGAGAGCCAGAGGCATGACAGGGAAGCTACAGATTACAGCAGATTTGTGAACTCAGCCAAGCACAGTGGTGATGGGACCTAGCTGCCACAAAGAAGACATGGTTTACGTAAATACTCATGTGTATGGGCAAAAAACTCAAGGACTGTATTTGTGACTAATTGTATAACAGGTTATTATAGTTTCTGTCTGTGAAAAGTGTAAAGCATTCCAACAAAGGGTTTTAATGTAGATTTCTTTTTTTTGCACCCATGCTATTGATTACTAAATGTAATAGTCTGATCATGATGCCGAATAAATGTCTTTAAAAAAAAAAGAGGTACAAACTAATGTAACCATTCTAAGCCTTAGGTGCAATACAGTCTAGAGAATTTGGTGAACAGTGTTAAGCCTGGCCATTACATGTGACCTAAAATGGAGCGCCACATCTTCGAGTGGGACTGTTAAATACAAGTAAGTAGATTGTTTTTTTTTGTTTTCAGTAGGGGAGACAAATATCATCTAACCATTTTTTTTAAGCTAGGATAGAAACAGACTTTTTAATACATTACCAATATTTAAAAATACTTACTAATTGATCTCTCACAAAAGTTATATTTTAACTTTATCATCCATCTGGTTTCTGTGGCATTAGAATTAAAACTCAGGGAAATAAATTAATCTGCAAAGGTAACTTTTTTTTTGGTCACAAAATAAAGGCTAGAGCTAAGCAATTATTTAAGGTTTTCAAAGTGTCCAGAAAGGTTGTCTCTGAAATTGTGGAGACTTCTGAATGAGCTTGGAAAATCCATGATGCCCTTCTATGGGATGAGTCATATTTAGCAACCAGACCATGAGAGAAAAGAAAGGAGAAAAATCATCCCATACCCTCATATGTGTGAGTCATTAATGTTTTATTCATCTGTAGAAAGAACACATTCTTAGGTAAATCAAGGAAAACTTGGTAGACATTGATCAACATAGGAATTTCTCTAGTTAAAGCCATTAAACAGGAATGTTTATTTCTCACTGATATTTCAACGTATGGAGATTAAAGCTACTTATATCTATGGGAGTCTCTTCTGAAAATCACATGACTAACATAAAAAATGAATAGACATAATTAAAGAAGTATGGAAAATAAGTGTTCTTTTACTTTTGTTTAAAATATAAATTAAGAACCAGATAATCCAAGTGCTTTCCTTTAACCACAATCGATTGAACTTCAGACTGTATAATGTGTTTTTCTAAACAAATTTAATCCAAAACAGCATTGTCAGACTGTGTGTGTGTGTTTTCTTTAATTTTGAAAATTCTTTGGAATATATTATTTCTAGTTGAAACTATAAAACACTTACTAGAAAAGGACATATATGATTTATGTTCTGAAAAAATCAGTCTGATAATTTGTCTGTCCTACAGAGGAATTCTTCTAATAGAAATATAGGTATTAGTTCCTAACAGAGTCAGACTGGAAAACACTAATAAAATTTGAATAGCTCAGAAAAACATATCTAAGAAGGAATAGTAAGCAATGACATGCAGGTCATTTATAATAATTAAGGTGCCATTATCTGTGAAATAAACTGGTAAAGCAATATTAGAGGATGAACTCCTGACTCCCACACTGCATTTGCTTTGCACAGATGGTGAGTTTCGTATGACTGCCAGGGATGAAACTAAGGTCAGTTCACCTAGTAAATGAGAATGAATGGTACTTCGGCTCTGTTGGTTATTGCTCTCATGCTCTCCTCAGCCAGGTGACTACAACAGACTGCAGTGTCTCTTGCCAGGTCACTATGTGTCTATAAAATTGATCCTCTAAAAACACAATATTTTTTTTTCCTTTCTCCCTTGTTTTATTTCAATAATTTAACTGCTAGCTACAACTCCACTGTCCCTTAAGATCTTAAAAAAAAAAAAAAAAAAAAAAACAATCAGCATTTCTCCTATAACTCTCCTTACCACAGCTTAAAGAAATCCAAAGATCTCTACATTTTTGCAAATTTCTATTTATTTGCATTCTCTTAATTGCTTCAGATGATAGAGTCTTGCTTCAACATATAATGTTTTCATATTTACTGTCTGGCATCTATATGAGGTTTAGCCCTTTCTATGATTTTATATAAAAACTGGCAGATTTTACTGACATTTTGGGAGCAAAAAGGATGTGTTCTCTAATGGAATCAATTTCGAAACAGTAGGCATCACCTTTCTTAAAATTTCTTTTAGCTACATCATCATCCCAGGGTTTTCCTAAGCTTCTATTGCTTCCTGTATCAGCCCCGTGCTTTATAAACTCTGTTTTCTGTTCCTCAGATTTATGAATGTGAGTGTGTTTGTATGCTTATCAATCTCATTTGATTTTTAACCATAAATATAACTGATTATTTGAATAGCGTGTGTATATATTGGCAAAACAGACTCTATTATGTGTGGCAAACAATTTCTCAATCTTCGTGTTTATACACAAGGAAAATGTTATTTCTCCTTTCCATAAAGATTGCTGTCATTTACTGTAACTCTCCCTAAGGTAGATTTTTCTCATACAATGACTCAGAACCCCATTCATAAAGGCTGTATTTATGGAAGAAAGAAACTAGAGGACTTTCCATGGACTTTTTAGTACTTCATACCAGCTCACTTGATATTTATTTAGCCATAACTCATCACATTGTCTACCCAAAAGCAAAAATGTCTCCCCACTCTACTCAAAAAGAAAAAAAAAAAGACAACTCCAATGTGACAAGAAGGGAAAAAAGAATTTGATATTGGTGAAGATTAGTGATACCTGCCAAAGTCTATAGCGAATCTTTTGTCCACTGATTAATATTACCTTTTGTATGATACGCAAAACCTCATAAATGTTTGGATCTGAAACTGAGGATTACTTGGTTTTCCTTTTGTTTTTTTCTTTTAAGTATAATTTTGTATATTTATCTCTCCCCCGACAATATCCTGGCTTATTTATAACAATTTTTGACATTATAATTTTATAATAAGTTTTAATAACTGGTAGTGCATTATTCTTCCTTCCTTATAAATTTTTTCAGGATTATTTTGACTATTTTAGGCATTCACTCAACCCTCAGAGATCTGAAAAATTGTTCCAGTTCTAGGAAAGTAAAAACATGGTGACTATATTAGCTTCGTTTTATAGAATAAATTAAATAGAATTGACGGCATTCGGATATTGAATTATCTTTAAACATGGTATAAATACAGTATATTTTGCTTTTTATCTAGCATATACTTTTATTATCCAAAAAGAGATTTTATAAACTACATTTTCGCACATTTTTAGGAACACTGAAGAATTTATTGTTGGTATAACTGCTTTTGCTGATGAATAGAAATGTCATTGATCAGTAACTTTTTTTATTTCTGGCATCATGTAAACTTTTAAAAGACTAAACTTTAGAAGGCATCCAATCTTTTGGTTTCTCTAGTCACATTGGAAAAAGAAGAATTGTCTTGAGTCACACATAAAATGCACTTACACTAACAATTGCTGATGAGCTAAAGAATAATTGCAAAAAAAAAAAAATCATAGTGTTTTAAGAAAGTTTACAAATTTGTATTGGGCTGCATTCAAAGTCATTCTTGGCAGTTTGTGGCCCACAGGCCACGGATTGGAGAGCTTGCTTTAGCTGTTGTGTATCTTTGATGCTTTTTCTAAGTGAACCATGTAGTGCCTTTGAATAACAATACTTTTATCTCTCCCTTCCTGTTCTCTAATTATTTTCATTCAGTGTGTAGGATCCCTAGGAAAATACTAATAAGAGTGCCTTTGTTGCTCCTCTATTTGAAATAAAGTGTCTCTAAAGTCTCTTTGTTTAGTATTTTTGTATCTGTAGGTTTTTGAGGTAGATTATCAAGTTAAGGAATTTCTCGGTGTTTGTAGTTTGTTAGATTTTATTTAAATCGTTAAAATTTTTGAATTTTCCTTAATAATTTTTTTCTATAACCAATAGAAAAAAAAAAGATGGCAGTATTTTCATTTCAGCCCAACCTTCTAATAAAGACCTTTAATAAAATAAGGGTAGAAAAAAAAAATTGCAATAGCCGGGCATAGTGTCACATGCCTGTATGTGATTCCAGCTACTCCAGAGGCTGAAGCTAGAGAATCACTTAAACCCAGAGGTGGAAGTGGCAGTGAGCCAAGAAGATCACAACACTGTACTCCTGCCTGGGTGAATGAAGGAAAGAGAGAGAGAAAGGAAAAAAGGAAAGACAGAAAATAACATCTACCTTTTATTTTAAAGAAACGTTTCTCAAGTGGCAATTAAAAGTATTTCAGTTAATATCTCTAAAAGAAAGGATGATTCAGGTGACTATTATTGCTCAACCTTGTCTTGAGTACACTAGAAAATGTAGTAAGTCAAGGATAAGTGACCATTGGGGGGAAAAAAAAAAAGGAGATAACAATTTCACTGAACATTCTATATTTTTTTTAACCTTGCAAATATTCTAGGCTCTATTTAAAAAATTAGGTAAAGAGGTTAGATAAAATTTAATCCAAATTTAATAGATTTTTTTAAAAAGTTTCCTAGAATTAAAAAACCCACAAATTCCCAAGAATGTGAATGCTAAAAAATTATTCACAATACCTTTTAACAACTTTAAAATATTGTGTAACGTGTTCAATAAGAAATGTTATGATTTTATTACAAAAACTATGAGATTGTATTGAAGAATCTGAAACAAGATATAAATAATTGAAAAGCCATCAGGTTTTAGAATGGAATAACCTATAAATTCTTCTAAAATAAATATATTTTTCACTTTATATACATTTCAGTATATATAAATATATAAAATTCAATATATATGTACACACAAACGTATACACACATATATATCTTGTGAAATTGCCAGCTTTTTAAGACTTAAATGAAATGTTCCTTAAAGCCTTATGGAAAAACAGATGCCCAAGAATATTTAATGAATTATATTATATTCCTTTATTTATATGTTGAATTTTTAAACATGATGTTATAAGAAGCATATGGCTGATTTGTAAAACGAATCTAGCTGTCTCTACTTTTTAATAACTTTGTTTAATCTGTCAGAATTATATAATTCCTAATTTAGCTAACCTATACCACTATCACCTTTTGAGTTTCTTCTCCTGACCATGTTTTACCTTTGTTCTATTTATCCTCCCTCACTCCCTCTTTTTCTTTCTCTCTTTCTCTCTTTTTTCTTTTCTTTTCTTTCTCTTCCTTTCCTTCTTCCCTTCTCCCTTCCCTTTTCTTCCTCTTTCTTTCTTTCTGCCTCTGTTTTATTGGCAAATTTGTTTCATCCATATTCTTCATTGTTTTTAAATTTTGGAAGGAGATTCAAAAGCAATTCATTGTAATTCTAATATGTATTGGTTACCTTTCTAATCGATACATATATTTAATTTTGAAGTCTAAATTATTCAGTAGCATACTTCCTAAAACTAAGAAAAATCATTGTTTTGTTTGTTACTTAAATTTCCTTTCTCAAGCCACTACACATTCTTTGTGGCTATTTTAAAAATTAGAGTTACATGCTTTTTAAGAGTCAATTTTATCAGCATATTTTATCATTAAAGATGCATCCATTCCATTGTTTCCTTAATGGTGCACTTCTATTTATTACAGTTAATCACTTAATACTTCTTTCAGAGAAATGCTGTATGTATTAACACTTTGCCCATTTTTTTAAAAAAAGGACCTCACTGCCTGCATTTATTTGATTTTACCTAAACATGCTCTTTGAGACAGAAGCAAATTTGACTGAGTTTTCAATGTGAAAAAAAATAAAAAACTGTTTCTGGAGTTATTTCTAAACAGAAGTAACATCAGAATCATCTGAATCATCAGCATTGTCTACAGGGAAAAATCTAATTCATCAAATGAATCGTTAGCCAATGACTGAGAATGATGTTAACATTACACGTAGCAATGTTACATTTTCTAGGATTTAATATTTTCAGAGATCAAGAATTAGTATGTTTTGTAAATGGAAATATTACTAAAAACAGAATGTTATAAATAAAAATTATGTCTTTTGTTTCCAAAGTTGATATTCTAGAGGAAAGTGAAAATAATAATAAAAGTGAGCTATTTGGTGGTGAAGTTGTCTCTGGGACAGCACTGCAGTCACAAGTGCTACTGGCGAGTATTCTCTGGGTAAAGTGGAAAAGGCTTAAAATCACTTATTAGGTATATGTCTCAAAATACCTTTAAGTTTGCTTTAACTCTAGCCTGCTACCTTTCCAGAATATACATTTCTAACATACTTCAGTACTTTGAGTTAATCAGTGTTCCTTTGAACTTACTGCTGATGAGAAGTCTGCTGTCACTCAAAGTGTTATATTAATATAATATCTTCTTCATGCTGATAATATTCATGATGATGCTCTACAGTTTCACTTCCTTGTGACTATGGGTGGATTTATTATGCTTTATTTATACTCACTGGAAACTAACAAATTACTATTTTTGTTTTTAATTGCAATGATTATATTTTTCATTTTGAGATCTGCATTTAGTTACTTTGTATATTCATCTTATCTCAAATTCTTCCTTCCTTTCTTCTCTTGTTTCCTTTCATTCTTTCCTTTTTGTACTTTGTTATATTTTACGGCTTGCTTTATTTCATTGATTTTAGAGCCTACATATGCTAATTTAAATTCATTTTCAAATTAGACAATTATTTTTGCGTTTCCTAGAGTAAACTCATTCTCAGAATGTTGTTTTCTTGCGTATCAGCCTTCGTTTCCTTATGTATTTTGGATATTATTTTTCTCTTGATTTTATAGCTTGCCTTCCCTATTAAAGCACTCATTTGGATTTTTTTGCCTACTCTGCCCCCAAAGTTCCTCTCAGGTTGATGGCTTAGAAAGTCTTAGTATCACAAATGTGAGACTGAGTCAGTCTGATCCAGTATTTGAATTTTTTTCTGTTAATGTATATCAGCTTTCTAAAGTTTCTTCGAGTAAAAGACTTTGTAGAAATCAAAGCCTTTTAGGTTGTGAATCTGAACCGTACTTCATTAAGTGAGTCTGGCTTATGTTCTTTGCCTGCAATGGAGCATTTTCTTTAAATAAGACACTGATTATGCCCTTTGGATTCAAAATTCAAAAGCTTGTTGCCAATTCTGATTGTGACAGACATGATTTTTGTGGTTATGTCTATTTTTTAAATTACCCATTTTCTGTTTTCTATTTATGTATTATACCTTTTGGATTCAAAATCCGAAAGCTTGTTGCCAATTCTCTTCCTTGTTGACAGACATAATTTTTGTGTTTATGTCTATTTTTTAAAGTATCTATTTTCTCTTTTCTACTTATGTATTTTCTGTCATTGCTATGTGTCGGATAAATGCAGTTGGTAGTTCTGTTAGCATCAACACTAACAAACTAGGGAGGATAATTTTTTAAAAGTGCATTTAATGAAATATAGATTAAGCATCATCTTTTCCATACTTCTCACTTTCATTCTAACATATGTAATGATTGCAAAATGGAAACATTTTTAATTCATGTTCCAAAGCTTGAACTGCCACAGTCTGACTCACTCGGGTACATTTAGTGATTGTAGAAAACCCCTCTATTACTGTCTATATCCGGATGAACAAACCCTGCATGTCACATATGCAAGCTTACGCACAGTAAACACTGCTTTCATTCTTTGCTAGGTCTGTTGAATTAAAGTTTATACTGCAATCAAAAATTATTTGTTTTAACTAAGGAATTCTTTTCTATTTAACTTTATATTTCAAAAAGGTGATGTTGCAAGTTCTCAGAAGTGTTTACCTTCCAGATACTAACAGATTGGCAGCACCCCACAGCTGATACAGGCAAAATGGGTGCAAGGTATCAAGCAGAATTAAAAAATATCACTATTTACTCTAAAGCAAAAGCATCATTTACCATTCCATTTCACCTCCGTCAGTTTAGGCAGCCACCATACCCTGATGACTGGAGTCTGCTGTGATAGTTTTTCATCTGTGAACTAGTCACAGCACTATGCATAAAAGAATGCATTCCCTAATCTTAAACCTCTGCCAGTGAAGGACTATTGATGACAAATTCCCCTTGTTCCCTTCCTCCCAGCAGATTATCTCTGAAGTTCCCATCAATCCTATACTTGTATAGGCTTTAGTAAATGCCCTTGTGTTTACAGCTGATGTCTCACTTGTCCTTCCATTATTTTAATTTCCTAGAAAGCCACATCTCTAATATGGCCACATGTCCAGTATTGTTGAGTATGGCTCAGAAATGGCAGAGTCTTTGCATTTTCTGGCCAAAAAATAAAATTGCCACTTCAGCTGCCATATTCCTGGGTATTTTATTCCATCAAGTTAAAGAAAAATCTATTACCCCCAATACCGCTTTGGTTCCTGTTTCTGGCTGCATAAGCTAACTGTAGGGGTTTCCACACTCATGACAGGACCTCCTTCCCAACTTGATTCGTTTCCAGGCTTGTAAAAGTAAATGGCTTATCTACATGTGAGATTCAGTTCCTATGCTCTCTCTGTAAGAACAGGGAAAAAGTGTGTGCCCTAGTCAGGGAAGAAAAGTGTATGTCTCTTTAATATCTGCAATTCAATATTCTTTCTAATAATATCACTCATATAATATTAGCTTAAGTATTGGAATTTAATCCACAGTATAAAGCAAAACACACGCGGGAAGTAAAATATAAATACACTTCAACATTAACTTTTTAAATTTATGGCCTTTATCTTTGTATTTAAATAACTGTGTTTTTATGTATCATTTAAGTTAAAAGATATATTTCTTCACTTATAAAATGGAAATAATATTATTTATTTCATTTTGTTGATGGGAAAATTTTATGAAATAATACACCAAAGTTTTTTGAACCTTAGTGTCTTAAGAACCATCTGGACACATGTTAAAATGCAGAATAGGTATCCATTAGACATTCTTATGCAAGATCTGGGACACAGACAAGGTAATGCTTTTTTTTTTTTTTTTTTTGGAAAGGATCACACTCATTTGGATGTTAGTAGCCAGTGGGCAACTTGAAAATCATTGATAAATACAAATTAATTATCACCGTGCTGCCACATATTAAGGATTCTGTAGATGCTAATGATTATCATCTTTTTTATACACTATGGATTGAACTATAGTGTGAGATTGGTGGTACCGACAGGTACTCCATCACTAGAGAGCAGGTAAAGCTGTTGGCCAAGAATGACTGCAAAGTAACCCTGCCTGATTCCCTTCCTGTTCTGGATCCCTTGACAAGTCATTATCCTTGTACGGAGTGTCTGACTGTGTTCTAAAATTATGAATCTCACATTCCACTGGTGTATAATATTGAGGTATTCAATGAATAAATCTCATTTTATTTGTAGTTTTTCAAAATTCTGTCCTTAAATATTCAATTAGATTGCACAACACAGAGTTCCACATTTGAATGCATTCTTCTCTGCTCTTTGTATTTCTGATTACTTGGAACAAATCTGAGTGGTTTTAGAAGTTAATCAAACTTCTACACTTCTCCCCCTGATGTCTTATTTTGATTTTTTTCAATGCCTGACAATGGTCTCTATTCTTTGCTTCATCATTCAATTTTATTTTCTCACAACAGTCCCATTGATAAATAAAAAATAAATAAACCTCCTTTCATTTAGAGTAAAGTAAATCTAGCCTGTTTTAGGTAATTGCCTGATAGTTGCTCATTTTTCACTAAAAATGGTTTTAAAATTAAAATATTAAAATAACTAGATTCATGACAGATATAAACAAATTGCTTTTTAGGCAACTTAATATGCTATATCCTTGATTTCCTATTAATATCAATGGTAATTATTGGAATTGTGGAACTTGGTTTGATTTAAAACGACTGTTTTGATAGAGCCACTCAAAGGCAAAGGTATAATCAGATACGGCCAACCTTACGTGATTCGTAGGAATCATGACCACAGGTCATTCTGCATGTGACAGCAGAAACCAACATGTAGAAAACTGATTCTTGGATTGCAGGTACAATGACTTACTAAGATGAAAATAAGAAAATAAAATAACTAGTTGTTCCTTGAAAATTTTATTTCTGAAAATTTGCCTTATAGCAATTATTTATCACTGGAAAACAGTACAGGAAAGGGTGTTTTGCAGCTGTTGGCTAAATTTCTCGGGTAGTAAAGACTGAGTTGCCAAGTTTCAACATGCATCTGGAAGGAGAGAATAATGAACCAAAAATACAGAGATGAATGTCTAAAGAAAAGGTGGAAAAAACTGAAAGAAGATGTCAATTACCTTACAGTTGTGTCCAGGCTTGTCTCCACCCATAAATAATCTTACATGACAGATTTGACTCTGGGTTATGCCTAGGAGCAGCTAAGTAGAATTACCATTACTCTCTGGTTATCGTATTATGCACCCGTACCTATAGTTCCAGCTACTCAGGAGGCTGAGGTGGGAGGATCCCTTGAGCTGGGGAGATGGAGGCTGAAGTAAGCTCAGATCAGGCCACTGCACTTCAACTAGGCAACAGAGACCCTGTCTCAAGCAAAACAAAACAAAACAAAAATAAACAAAACAAATATTTTGCTGGAGTTATCTAATGCTCTAAATTTTTTTAAAATGCAAGTTTCCCAGGACAATTACATTTTGGTCATTCAATGTAATTGATGAAAAGAGTGATTTAAATATTTTATGAAAATTATGATTTATTTTTGAACTAATTATTATGAACTCCATCTACTTGGGAAGTTTCTATAGATATTCTAGTGATAGACAATTGTGTTTGATCCTAGAAAGTAGAGTTTTGGCAACTACTCAAAGCAGTTGCCAAAATATTAACCATAAATATCCTTCCTCTCTCAACCCTTAAAGAAATAAGTGTTATTTTAATGTGTTCATTTATTTTTAAACAATTTATCTATTGACTTCTATGTATCCTACTTGATGTTCAGAATAGGGATGAAGTAACAAATATGTGATTTATTAAATAAGCATTTACTAATGTATTGGATTAAGCACAAAAGAAAGAGCTCAACAGATCACAATTTCTGATTAAAATCCCTCAAAGAAATGCGATTCAATCACTAACTCCTCCCTGAAAAAAGAAAAACAATACTGTCTTCACTTTTCCTAAGTTTATAATGTATCTATATGTACGAGAGCTTTTTTGAAGAACATGTCTTAAATCACTGATAATTAGCCAAGACAGGGAAAGTCACACTCCTGTTGACTGAGATTTGGTACTTCCATGAATGGCTTACTTTTAGGTAAAAGTAAAGGAGGAAAAAAATAATCTGGTTTCAGCAGAAAGCCTAGCAGATTTAGTGATTAATTTAGTGAGCCTGTGTAAAAAGACAATTTTATGCATTTGAGGGGCAAGTTTTCAATTTATTTTATTAAGGTAGTAACTGAAAAATGGGCATGTCATTTATGCTTTTAAACTTTTTTTGAAATTCCTACTTTATAGGCCAATATACTCAATAATTTAGACACTTTTGTTTTTTCCTTCCAGCATTAATCAAATTAACTTTTCTTCAATTGAGCAACAAAAGAATTTGTTGAATGATGTTCACTAGACATACTGAAGAAAAAAATTGACCGTCAGGTTTCCAAGAGCCACCCTGCAACTCTACACAGTAATTATAATTAATCTATTTCGATTCATTTGTCTGTTTCAAAATATTTCATATTACTGGTATGGCCTAAGAGGCCTGTATCATTCCATTTAGATATCAATTCCTTGATGAACTAATGAAAAGCAGAGCTCAGCATGTTGCAGTTTCACAGTTGGATAAAAAGTATAACAATTTCAGATACACTCAGAATAAAGTAAAATAGATCAAGAAGAGTGAAAAAGAAAGCCACACATGAAATTGGAATGTACCGTCAATCTAAGTTCAAAACAACAAAAAACTATTAAAGTATTAAATTCTCTATCAAACAAAGGCAGTTGCTGAATGCTAAGGAAGCCACACACAGAAGATCAGAATAGTTTCAGAAAAAAATAGAAAAAAAAAAGAATAGAAAGCATAGATAGGAGGCAGAACTTAGTTGCAGCTCCTACTCAGACAGACAGAGCAGTGTGTGGAAACTCAAATTGTTGTGAACTTTTGCTCCAGGAACTACCCCAGGAACATACTGGAAAAGCTGAGAAAAACCACAGACCCTTTGAAGGAAGTGGCTTGCTACTGCAGGCTCTGTGAGACAGCTGAAAATCTCAATGTCCAATGTGTGAGAAGAGAATCAACTGCCCGTGAAAATACATTCTCACTGGGGAATCTGAAGGTTCAGATCACAGGAGAAGGATCTGACCTTACCTGGAGCTGAGACGAATTTAGAAAGCTGAATAAAATAAAAGAGTAGAGGAAGCAGCAGAGAAGCCTTGACGTCACTCTCAGTCCCCAGCAAAGCCATTCCCGACTTTGTCCCAGAGATGTCCTTGGGGAGGGCTTCCAGTGGAATTAGGAAAAGACCACAGGGAGAAGGGAACTTCCATCTGAGCTTTGTAACTATTTTGACTGAACTCAAATTTTCCTGGATAGAATCTGCGGGAGGGGACAAACTGGGAGTCCATACACAAACACAAAAGCCACGGCAGGTAGGGAGGTGAAGAATCTGAAAGTTCTGCTTGTTTTCTCAGTGGGAAGTCTTGCAGTCTGGGGCAAGTTCTCAGCCCTGCTCACTGGCTTCCAGAAAATAAACTCAGTGCTGCTGGGGGAGCATAGGGAGAGGAAGACTGGCCTTTTGGGCTGTGTAGGAGCTGGGTGAGGCCTGTCACTGCTGGCTTTTCCTCACTTCCCAGGTGATCTGTATGATGCAGGAGAGGCAGTCATAATCCCCCTAGTAACATAATCTAATCAACATGAGAAACACCCTCCCATCTCTCAAGGAGAGTCTTAGATCAGACATGCGTAACCTTGCCCCTACCCTGGTAGCCAAAAACAAAGAACATAATCTCCGGAGAGCTTTATGGCCCCACCCATCAACTGGGAAACCTGAATATTTATCCAGGCAACCCTAGGGCTAGCTTGTATCCACACCCCATACTACGGCAACTGATGCACTCTTGAAAGCACCACCTCCTGGATGGAGCCCAGCCAACATAAAACCAGTGCACCAAACAAAACTATGACCAAGGACCCACACAGAGTCCACTTCACTCCCCTGTTACTTCCACCAGAGCAGGTGGCTGGTTTCCATGACTAAGAGACCTGAAGATGTCATCAGGTCTCTTAGTCATGGAACATCACAGAACTCTTTGCAGACGCTCTCCAGTACCAGCCAGGAGGCCAGAAGTTCTGCTCAGTGGCCAGATCCAGAAGAGAAATAACAATCACTGCAGTTTGGCTCTCAGGAAGTCTCATCCCCAGGGGAAGGGATAGAGCACCATGTCAAGGAAGCACCCAGTGGGAAAAAAGAACCTAAACAATAGCCCTTGAGTCCCAGATCTTCCCTCTGACACAGTCTAATCAAATAAGAAAAACACAGAAAAACAATTCTGGTAATATGACAAAACAAGGTTCTTTAACATCCCCAACAGATTGCACTACCTATTCATTACACAAGCTATGAATCCCAATCAAAAAGAAATCTCTGAGTTGCCAACAAAAAAAAAATTCAGAAGGCCAATTATTAAGCTACTCAAGAAGGCATCAAAGAAAGTGAATATCAATTTAAAGAAATAAAAATCTAATACTAATATAGAATATGGACAAAGGAATCATCAGACAAATTGACTGGAGCATAAATAAAAAACAGTCATACCTTTGGAAATGAAGGATAAACTTAGAAAAATGCAAAAGACATTGGAAGGTCTCGGTAATAGAATCAAAGAAGAAGAAGAAACCACTTCAGAACTCATAGACAAGGCTTTGAAATTAACCCAATATAACAAAGACAAAGAAAAAAGAATTTAATAAAATGAACAAACTTCTTGGAGGCAAGAAGTTTGGGGTTAAATGACTAAAACTAAGAATAACTGTTGTTTCCTGCATGCTCTTATTCATAAGTGGGAGTTGAACAATAACACATGGACACAGGAAGAAGAACATCACACACCAGGACCTGTTGGTGAGGGGAAAGGGAAGGCAGGGCATTAGGACAAATATGTGGGGCTTAAACCATAGATGGCAGGTTGATGAGTGCAGCAGAACACCACGGCACATGTATACCTATGTAACATACCTGCACATTCTACTCTGTATCCCAGAACTAAAGGATAATTTAAAAAAGGAAAAATCTTTACTGAGATATTAGGAAGTTAGATTAAAAATTCTGGCTAGGATTATAAGAAATGACAGATACAGGATATTTTTAATATGCTGGCAGCTACCAGGTGCTGTTTAGAATATTCTTGTCAGGTTAGAGGTACGGCAGTGTAGTATGTAATAAAAGATGGTATATTACATGAGGATTTGAGTTCAGGCAATGTCACGTGTAACTGCATGATTGTGAATCCCATGATTAAAAAAATTGTTTGTAATGAAAAGTACTTCTGCAAAAAAAAAAGAGTATAATTAGTATTCAGAGTAAAAAGAGAGATCTAAAAGTGTAGAATACTTATTTGAGGAAAGCAAGTAAAACATCTCTGGCCTTCCTGGAGATCTAGATACTCAAACACAGGAAGTTCAAGGAACACCCAGAAAATTCTTCCCAGAAAGATTACTGCCTAGGCACAGTCATCAATTTATCTAAAGTCATGATGAAGAAAAGAATCTTCAGAGCTGTGAGGCAAAAGCGCTAGGTGACCTATAAAAGAAAACCTATCAGATTAACAGCAAATTTTTCAGCAGAAACCATACAAGCTAAAAGGAATTGGGGACCTATCTTCAGCCCCCTTAAACAAAACATTTATCAGCCAAAATTTTTTTATCTAGAAACTAAGCTTCATAAATGAAGGAAAGATACACTGTTTTTCAGAAAAACAAATGCTGAGAGAATTCACTACTATCAAGCCAGCACTACAGGAACTGCTAAAAGCACCTCTAAATCTTGAAACAAATCCTTGAAATACAGCAAAATAGAACTCCCTTAAAGCATAAATCTTACAGGACCTAACAATAACACATTCAAACAAAACACAAGATAGTAACTGATGAGATAAATAGAATAGTGCTTCATTTACCAATACTAATGTTGAATGTAAATGACCTAAATGCTCCACTTAAAAAAGAGAATGTCAGAATGGATGCGTTGACCAACCAAGTATCTGCTGCCTTCAAGAGACTCACCTAACACATAAGAACTCACATCAACTTAAGGTAAGAGGGTTGAAAAGATATTCCATGCAAGTAGACACCAAAAGTGATCAGGAGCAGCTAGTCTTATATTAGACAAAATAAACTTTTAAACAACAATAATTTAAAAAGACAAAGAGGGACGTTAGTGATAAAATTACTAGTCCAATTGAATATCACAGTCCTATATATATATGCACCTGATGCTGAAACTCCTAAATTTATAAAACAATTGCTACTAGACCTAAGAAATAAGACAGATAGCAACACAATAATAGTGGGGGCCTTCAATATTCCACTGACATCACTAGACATGTCATTAAGACAAAAAGTAAATAGAGAAAAAATAGACTTAATGTATACCTAAAACAAAGACAAACAGACTTCTAAAAAATGTTTTTATTTCCATAAGTTTTTGGGGAACAAGTGGTATTTGGTTACATGGGTAAGTTCGTTAGTGGTGATTTGTAAAATTTGGGTGCACCCACCAACCAAGCAGTATACACTGAACCCAATTTGCAGTCTTTTATCACTCAGCCCCTTTCCACCCATTCCCTGAGTCCCCAAAGTCCATTGTGTCATTCTTAAATCTTTAAATCTTTGTATCCTCATAGTTTAGTTCCCACTTATGAATGAGAAGATATGATGTTTAGTACTTCATTTCTGAATTACTTCACTTGGAATAACAATTTCTAATCCCATCCAGGTTGCTGTGAATGCCAGTGATTCATTCCTTTTTATGGCTGAGTAGTATTCCATCATATATATATATATATACACACACACACACACACACACACACACACACACACACCCCACAGTTTCTTTATCCACTCATTGACTGATGAGCATTTGGGTTGATTCCACATTTTTGCAATTGCAAATAGAACAAATAGACTTCACAGATATTTATAAAACATTCTACCCAACCACTGCAGAATATACATTCTACTTATCAGTACATGGAACATTTGCCAAAGGAGACCATATGATAGGTCTCATAGCAGGTCTCAGTAAATTTAAGAAAATCAAAATTATATCAAATACTCTCTTAGACCACAGTGGAATAAAATTAGAAATCAACTCCAAAAGGAACCCTCAAAACCACAGAAATACATGAAAATTAAACAACTTGCTTTTGAATGATCATTGGGTCAGCAGCGAAATCAAGATGAAATTTTAAAAATTCTCAAACTGATTGATAATAGTAACACAAGCTATCAAAACCTCTGTAATATGGCAAAAGTGGAGCATTGAATGCCTACATCAAAAAGTCTGAATGAGTACAAACAGGCAATCTAAGGTCATACCTAAAGGACCTAGAGAAACAAGAACACACCAAACCCAAATCCAACAGAAGAAAAGAAATAACAGAGATCAGAGCAGAACAAAATTAAATTGAATCAAAAAACAATATAAAAGATAAATAAGGCAAAAAGCTGGTTCTTTGAAAACAAACAAAATTGATAGACAATTAAAAAGATTAACCAAGAAAAGAAAAGGGAAGATGTGAATAAGCTTAATTAGAAATGAAATAGAGGACATTATAAATGATACCACGGAAATACAAAAGATCATTCAAGGCTACTATGAACACCTTTACTCACACAAAGTGCAATCCTAGAGGAGATGGTTAAGTTCCTGAAAATTTACAAAAAAGTCCTTCACAGCTGAATTTTCTCATACATTCAAACAATCGGTACCAATCCTATTTACTTTATTCCAAAATACAGAGAAAGAGGGAATTCTCCCTAAATCACTCTATGAAGCTGGTATTTACCTGATACCAAAACCAGGGAAAAATAAAGCCAAAAAAAAAAAAAAAAAGAAAACTACAGACCAGTATCTCTAACAAATATAGATGCTGGAATCCTAAATGAAATACTAACTAATCAAATCCAACTGCACATCAAAAAGAAAATCCACCATGATCAAGTGGGTTTCACACCAGGGATGCAGGGATGGTTTAACATCCACAAGTCAGTAAATGTTATACACCACATAAACAGAATTAAAACCAAAAATCACATGATCATCTCAACAGATGCAGAGAAAGCATTTGACAAAATGTAGCATCCTTTTATAATTAAAACCCTCATCAAAATCGGCATAAAAGAGACTTACCCTAAGGTAACAAAAACCATGCATGACAAATCCACAGCCAACTTTATACAGAAGGAGAAAAAGTTGAAAGCTTTCCCCCTAAGAACTGGAACAATACGAAGATGTCCACTTTCACTATTCCTATTCAACATAGTCCTGGAAGTCCTAGCCAGAACAATCCCACAAGAGAAAGAAATAAAGGGCATCAGGCTGAAAAAGAGAAAGTCAAACTGTCACTGTTTGATGATGATATGACTGTATACCTAAAAGACCCTAAAGACTCCTCCAAAAAGCTCATAGAATTGATGAACAAATTCAGTAAATGTTCAGGATATAAAATTAATGTGCACAAATCAGTAGCACTGCTATATGCCGATAGTGACTAAGCTGATAATCAAATTAAGAACTCAATCCCTTTTGCAATAGCTGCAAAAAAAAAAAAAAATACTTAGGAATATACCTAATCAAGGATGGGAAAGACCTCGGCACGAGAAAACACAGTACACTGTTGAAAAAAGTAGATGACACATACAAATGGAAACATATTCCATACTCACTAATGGGTAAGGTCAATATTATAAAAATGACCATATTTCCAGAGGCAATCTACCAAATCAGTAAAATTCCCATCTAAGCACCTCCATAATTCGTCACAGAACTAGAAAAAAAATCCTGAAATTCATATGGAACTAAAAAAGAGCCCATATAGCCAAAGCAAAACTGAGCAAAAAAACCAAACCAAAAGAAAACAATCTGGAGACAACACATTACCCAACTTCAAACTATACTATAAGTCCATTGTATTAGTCCATTTTCATGCTGCTAATAAAGACATGCCCAAGACTCGGTAATTTATACAGGAAGAGGTTTAATGGACTCATAGTTCCACATGGCTGGAGAAGCCACACAATCATGGCAGAAGGCAATGAGGAAGAAGTCTCGTCTTACATGGATGGCAACAGGCAAAAATAGAGAGCTTGTTCAGGGAAACTCCCCCTTATAAAATCATCAGATCGCATGAGACTTATTCACTGTCACAAGAACAGCACAGGAAGGACCCACCCCATGATTCAATTACCTACTACTGGGTCATTCCCCCAACATGTGGAAATAGTGCAAGCTACAATTCAAGATAAGATTTGGGTGGGAACACAGCCAAACCGTATCAGCCATTGTTACCCAAATAGCATGGTACAGATACAAAAACAGGCACACAGACCAATGGAACAGAATAGAGAACCCAGAAATAAAGTCAAATGTTTACAGCCAACTAACCTTTGACAAAGAAAACAAAAACATAAAGTGAAGAAATGGTATCCTATTTAACAAATTGTGTTGGGATAATTGCCAAGTCACATGTAGAAGAAGGCAGCTGGATACCCATTTCTCACCTTATACAAAAATCAACTCAAGACAGATCAAAGACTTAAATCTAAGACTTGAAACAACAAATATTCTAGAAGATAACATTGGAATTGAAACAATAAATATTCTAGAAGATAACATTGGAAAAAATCCTCCTGGACATTGGCTTAGGCAAAGACTTCATGACCCAGAACCTAAAAACAAATGCAACAAAAACAAAGATAAATAGATGAGACTTAATTAAACTAAAGAGCATCTGTACAGCAGAAGAATTAATCAGCAGAGTAAACAGATGACCCACAGAGTGGGAGAAAAAGGGCTAAAATCCAGAATCTACAAGGAACTCAAACAAATCAGAAAGAAAGAACAAACAATGCCATTATAAAGTGGGCTAAGGACATAAACAGATGATTCTCAAAAGAAGATATACAAATGCCCAATAAACATGAAAAAATGCTTCACATCACTAAAGATCAGGGAAATACATATCAAAAATGCAATGAGTTACCACCTTACTCCTGTAAGAATGGCCATATCAAAAAATAATACATATTGGCGTGGAAGTGGTGAAAAGGGAACACTTTTACACCACTGGTGGGAAGGTAAAATAGTACAACCACTATTAAAAATAGTGTGGAGATTCCTTAAAGAACCAAAAGTAGATCTACCATTTGGTCTGGCAATCCCACTAATAGGTATCTACTCAGAGGAAAAGCAATCACTTAATGGAAGAGATACATACACATTCTTGTACATTGCTTGAGTGATGAATGCACCAAAATCTCAGTTATCTCAACTAAAGTACTCATCCATGTAACCAAACACTATATGTTCCCCCAAAATCAATGGAAATTAAGAAACAAGAATATAAGAATTGTGTATAAGTATCTGAGTGCAGTATCAATCACAGATTTAAATGCATAGATTCATTATAACATTCAGAGGAGCAATTCCTGAAGCATTATTTCTTGATCTTAAAATGATGCATAAAATTAACTTGCATTTTAAAATTATGTGTGTATTTAGTATAGTTATTTTTTCTAGTTAGTTTTTTATAAGGCAGTGGTTGAGAAGTACTTAAATTCTAACTTTACTTTTGGTCAGTGTATGCTCATTTATTTTAAACCTAATTATTTGGATATGAAATTATCTTGAGCTGAAGAAAGGTTTTCTGTATAAACATTCTAAATACATGACTGGGATATTCAGATGATATTTTCCCAGATTTTCAATCTGTGGCTAAATTGAGATTTCATAGCAAGAAGTTAACCTTGGGCTTTCTTAAAAATTTAATTTTTCTTAAGGGTCAGATATGATGTGACTCTTATTTATCCATATGATAACTAAGGACAGTGCTACAGTGTTTTGTTTACGGCCTTGTAGAGATGAGACAACTAAGGCTTGAAGAGTTTGTGCTTCTTTTCTGAGGTCATCAGTAGTATCAGGGTTGTGCTCGGGTCTACATCTTCAAATTCACAAGTCTTTGGGTAAAGCTCAACTACTTAAAAAGGCAGTGGAAAATAAAATAATCTGTTTCTCTCCTAATGTCAAGTAGTTTCCAGGTGCAATTGGTCTAGTAGGTATATGCCTAATTGGATACTAACTCTGATTTATCGTTACAAAGAAGAATGGGTAAACTTTTCTATTCTGTAACTATTACTCACTCAATAGATGCAGACACCTTTTAAATTTGTCCATAAACAAAACACTGGTATTTGACTACATTAATTTTGGGAGAAATGTTATCAGCTTCCTCTGACTTTTCAAATGATCAACAATTCTCTAGAGGTAAAGCACATTGTTTTTGGACCGTGAATTCTGAAAATAAAAAATAAATGTTTAATATTTTAAATAAGAAAGCATATTTGTTTGAAATAATTGTAGAAACACATCACTTTATTAATGTTGTGGTCAGGCAACATAAAAGTTAGATAAATGCTTAATCAGTTTACGATATTAATAAAACTTAACCTGTTAGTGATAATATAAGCATCCTTGTTCAACAGATTAATTTTCAAAGCAGATACTGAATTTTATATATATATATATATATATATATATATTAAATTCAGTATATCTAGTAATTTCAATGCAGTGTACATAAAGATGGACGTCTTATTTTCATTCTCATTGAAAGAACCTGTCACTTGCTTCATCTCCCAAAGAGTATTTGTTTGTGATTTGAGTAACATATGATTGGTTAAGGCTATACATTAACATATGTTGTCCTTTTCTGGTTATTTAATCTGCACTAGTTGAGTTTTTAAAATATTACATTTTCAAGTGTGTTTTTGTAATTTGTGCCTATTGTGGATTTTTCCCCTTAGGAATATATTTGCTGATCTCATCGATGTCGTTATTAATCCTTACTAATCTCTGGCATTGCCTATCTATTGCAACTACTATTACTACCTAACAAATGAATGTATGCTTAATGGCTCAAAACAACCATTTTATTTTATTATAGTCACACATTCTATGGGTCAGGAATTCAGACAAGACCCAGAAGCAATGGCTTCCTTCATTGCCCCATGATATTTGTTTGTCAGCTGAGAAGAATGAATTGCTCAGGGTACTGCAATAACTGGGAAGTATATGACCTGGTGGCTTCCTCCCTTCCTTATATGCCTGGTGGTTAATGTTAGTTGTTGTTTGGAAACCAGGGCACTTGCATGTGGTCTCTCCACCTGTCCTGGGTGAAGACACCATTCCCTGTCAGGCATCTTAAATGACAATTCAGAGCTCCAAATTTGAGTGTCTTTGCAATTAAGGCAAATAATTTTCCTATAACAAATTAGACAAGCATCTAAATCAATTCACACACACAGAGTATACATAATAACTTAAAACAAAGGCCAGGCGTGATGGCTCACACCTGTAATCACAGCACTTTGGGAGACTGAGGCAGACAGATCGGGAGGTCAGGAGTTCCAGACCAGCCTGGCCAATATGATGAAACCCCATGTCCACTAAAAAATGCAAAATTATCCAGGTGTAGTGGTGCACACCTGTAGTTCCAGCCTCTTAGGAGGCTGAGGCAGAATTGCTTGAACCTGGGAGGTAGAGGCTGCAGTGAGCTGAGATCACAACACTGCACTCCAGCTGGGCAACAGAATGAGACTCTATCTCACAAAAATTAAAAATTAAACAAGTGATTTCATAATCTATTTTTTCCAAGTACCAGTCATGGGAAAGAAATAAAATTTTCTTAGAAAAATTATCTTTCTTATTTTCTCACTATCCCAAAGCCATCCACCCCCAACAACTGACTGAACCCCACTTACCACTCTACTCTTGAGCATAAGGTAAACCGTAGTGAGGTTAACAACATACTTCAGTGACACTATGATTCTCTTACAATTCTTTGGAAGTAGAGTCCAAGGAAGCCCCTTTTATCTCTGAGACTTGAGCAGCAGAATGCAGAGGCCTTCACTCAGAATAGGACTGTGGTGGCCGTGGCTTGGGACTGAGATGAGTTTGGAACTCTAAGTCTTTTCTGTTAATCAAAGGCTACACCACAAATTAATTGAATCCTGGGTAGATGTAGGGGTTACCCAGGTCTCATTTTTCCATTCAAGTTGCTCTGCTTATATTGATATTCCAAATTCATACACACACACACACACACACACACACACACACACACACACACGCAACCCTGAAATTATGTATATATAATATAAAATATCCATAACAGCTACATTGTTTTAAACATTTCTATATTTACATTGTTCTAGAGTTTTATAGTATAGTGATTAAGACAGTATATGGAGACATGCATAGTCTTAATGTAGAGACAGTGTCTAGGGGGGAAACAAAACTAGTTATGTGAAGAGATAATGCATGTAAGTTTCTTAGAAAAGTGTCAGCAAGTTTCTCATCATACCTACCAGTAGATATTTCCAGAAGTGTCCAGGAGATTTTAGCTGTTAAAATTTTATGAATGATGGAAATTAGAGATCAGCAAGTTTAAGACACAAAGCTGAAAAACCGTGGAGTCAGCACAAGAACTTAGGTTTTTATAGCCCTAAAACCATGTTCTTCTATTTTGTTCTTTCTCTCCAATGTCAATAATGCTATTGTATTTTAAATTTCAGGCAATGAACAGAGTCCAGAGCCAGGCTGCTGGGGTTTAAATCTGAGCCTGCCACCTAATCGCTGTGAGGCCTTCAGAAAATTAGTGTTTTTCCACTTCAGATGACTCTTGTTTAAAGTGTGGAAAATAATAACCCCTACACTTGTAATAATCAAATTAAATAACGTAATTGAACTGCTTAAGATATACCTGGTGCATAGAAAGTTCTTCGTAAACTTACTATCATAATTATCATTATTTACCACTTGTTTTTAGGTATTGGTCTAATCTCAGTCATGTTTTATCTTCTTTAAGGGCAGAGATAATATCTCACATACTGTAACTTACAAATTCCTGATCACATCTACCAGTAGATATTGAATACATATTTATCAAATAATATTTTTGATGCCAGAAAAAAACATTTCTAAGAGTATTAATTTTTATTCCTTGACAATAAAATGATTACAGCTTGGTTTTTAATATTATTTGGTAAGTCTATCTCTAGTTTACTGGGCCTTAAAAGTGACATCAATTTTCTGAATACTCACATTAAAATCTTAATGTCACTTAAAATCCTTATCATCTTACGCTAATCATACTTCAGTCCCTAGGAAATTTATAATGCAATTTGTGAAAAAGAATTTATAAATTCTACAAAAAGTCTCCACTTTTAAATGTAGAAATTGCTTAGATACAAAAGAACATGATTCAATCAGAATTCATAGGAATATTAGGTAAATTTAGACTATATATTTTTTCTCATCTACACAGAAAAATCAGTAAAGAATCATTTATCAAGGGTGCAATTAGAGTCAGTTTTGTAACAAGAAAATGACACTTCAGAAGCTCTTAGCAGTGAAGCTGGTGAGTAACCAAAACTAAAGACAAGTCAAACCATTTAGGATGGATGACAAGTACATCTCTACATCTAAGGGAAAATCTTACAGTTATAACTAGAGCTTCCTAAAAGTTTAACAGCAAGTTGACTCAGACTGGAGAATTTGGGCAAGTCCATATACAACAACTCCAGAAGTAGTAGAAAGAAACATTTACAAGAAATGCCTTAAGCTGTAAAATCAGCCTCTGCCTGAGTGGTATTGCTGTTCTTTTTATTTCAGATGAATAAGCATAATGATCTCATTTCTTTTCAGGTTTGTTTTATATTTGCTAGGGAAAAAGAATGAGAAAAGAATAGGAGCTTAGAGGTTCTGAGTATGGTAAAATCCATTTAGAGTTGGAAAACAAGCCTTCAGCACAGAATTTAACTATCACATTTAAGAAACACATGGTGCTCCACTTTACTTGTGGGAAGAACAACAGATGCCCATGAAATGGTAGTTTATCAACAAATTGGACAATTTAGGAGACAAGATGAGAGACTATGTCTGAATTTCTTTATAACTTCCAAAAGCATTCAGGCTATTTTACATATTCTGAAATTATGTATGTATAAATATAAAACATCTGAATGATATAAGAAAGAGCACTCAGTCATGGAAAAAGACACTCTAGAGTAAACTGAATGAGCGAGACCATTTTGGGATATATCAGTTCTACACTTAAAGAACTTTTATTTTTTTTTTCCCAGACAGTAACTCTTCCATTTTCCAGTATTGCTTTTATTTTTATTTTTTTTTTAAATACCTGAGAAATGTTCCTACTTGTTATCCTTATTTTTTGTGTTGAAGGAAACATTCATTCTCAAGCAATTTCAGTTTTTTCATTTAATTGTTTTTTCCAATATTGTTTGCCAAACAATAATCATTTTCTTTAATCTATTTCATCTTCAATCCTCAATAGGCAATGTTCTCACATGATTTCCTAATGTAATGTCTACATATGTTGGTCCTTTAAGTATGTCTTATTAATTAGTATGTGTGTGAATCAGGAAAAAACATAATTAAGGAATGAGTCAAGAATTACCAATAGATACTTGTTTAAAGAAAAGAGTGCCATAAACTAAAATGAGATATCCACTAACTATGAGGAATTAGCCAATTGCAAAGTTAGAGCAAACAGTCCACGCAAGACCACCTACTCTTCCGACACCAGTTGGAAGATTAGGGAAGTTCCCAAAATAATCTTCAGATTTCATAATTTACTAAAATTACCTGTGGAACTAACATAAAGCTGTTATATTCAGAGATACGGTTTATTACATGGAAAAGAAATATAAAAAATCAACCAATAAACACATAGGTCAGAATCTAGGAAGGTATAAAACATGCAGCCACCAGTTGCACACTCCTCGTGGATTCAGTGCAGTTTTACTCTACTGGTATGGATGTGTGACAATACACAGGAAGTACTGCCACCAGAGAAGCTCATCCACTCCTTGCTGTTAGAATTTTTCTAGAGATTCTATCACATAAGCATGATTGGCTGCCCATATGACTGATATCAGCCTCCTGCATCTGAAGTTGAGTTTATACCATATGATCCAATCCCTCCCCGCAAAAAAATCACATTGAACAAATGTAAATGTAGGGTAAATGAAATCACTGAATTAAAATGTTACTTGGGAAGACAGAAATACAAGGTTTTCAGGATAGAGGATTAAATGCACAAATGTTCTACAGGAAATCTTTTACTATATTTTTGCATACTTGTGAGTATGTTTGAGAGATCTTTAGAAGTAAAAATAAATATGCATGCAGCAGTGGTAGAGAAATCCTTTTTAATGGAAGAGGCCACAAAATGCCCAGGTGTCTGAGAATACAGTAATGTGTATGTAAATGGATCACAGATAAGACAGTCATAATAGAGTTACAAGAATTTTGAATATTAAAAATTTTTATGGACATTTGGCTGTCTTCTTAAACTAGCACAGTTCAAACAAAAAGGATCATACAAGCAATTTTATAATGTCTATTAGGCATTTTAATTAAGTTGTCAGTAGCTATTGTTTGCTAGATGATGAATGATGGCCCTGTAATTAAAAAATGGCTTTTTACAAAATATTGTAATTTATCTTTCAGGAAGCATTTGAATCCAGACAATCTACCTCTTGCTACTGTTTCCATTATACCAAGATGTCTTTTAGAGACAGCCATTTTCAGATTGCTTTAATTACATTTTAGGGTAATTTTAATTTGATTAAGATTTATGGAATCTAATTCACCACCTTTCAAAGAAATTAAAGACCCAATAGAGTGACCATTAAACCTAAAATCAGAGAGAAGAGGGAAATCAACGTGCAAAGAAGACAGAATATTTTGTTACTATATCCA
This sequence comes from Sapajus apella, assembly GCF_009761245.1. Classification (NCBI taxonomy): domain Eukaryota; kingdom Metazoa; phylum Chordata; class Mammalia; order Primates; family Cebidae; genus Sapajus; species Sapajus apella. Next base: position 11,168,015 of record NW_022436998.1, on the reverse strand, counting down.
TGCCCATTTGATAACTTGCAGATCCATTACAAGAAGTTCAAGAAGAGATATTTTGCATTACTATTACAGAATTATTTTGCTCAAAGCAGTATTTGTTATGTTTTTAATAAGGGAGATGAGAAGTAAAAACAAAGACAAACAAAAAAAAGATTTGTCTTATAATAACAGATAAGTAGCCATATTATAGAAGGAGAAAAATTATATTTAAAAAATGAAGCCAGGGATATCAAGGTTCAGAGAAATAGGAAAGACTTAACAATGTATATTGGGCTCCACATGCAATTTCTCTTTTCATTGGCAACTAAACAGCCTGGTGCTGGACCATTCTGAGAGATTCAAGCATAGGTGGCCTTGAGTTAGAAAAGTTACATGAAACAGCATTTATGAAAAGTCGATTCATTTTTCATTTAAGCAAAATTTACATGTATTATGTATGTGTGTGTGTATATGTATATGTATATATATGTGTTTATATATGTGTATATATGTATATATATACACACACACACACACACACACACACACACACACATACACACACACACGTATATGATAGTATGTCACTAGAATAGTTCTCCTAGGTGCTTTAATAAACCTTAATTTCATCTCCACAAGTGAAAAATGTTTTGGTCAGCAATTTTAAGATTCAGTTCTGGAAAGAAAATACTGACTCAGAGGAGAGCCTGAATCTCAATCTGCTTCTAATTTCTTGCTGCAATGATCGTATTGCATAAGTAAAAACCTCTGCAGCCAGAGGTTATTGCATAGCCTCTGGATGGACACAGAGTACCCTGGTATGCAGTATCTAAATGCACACCCCCAGGACCACTGTGGTAATTACCCTGCCCTCATATGTTATGGAGGCAAACAAAGGCTGAGAATTTGACTTGACAAATCTGCTCACTCAGTTCTGTGGTGTTTTAACTGTAATCATCCAAACATTTATAAAGCATCTTTAAAGTCTTTCCCCCATGCCATATTATCACTTTTACATTAAGAAAAATGAGCTGCATGATGGAAACTATAAAAGAATACATAAGTTGTATTTAGTTATTTTTATTAACAGAAGATGAAAATATTTTCTTTGGTTTGGAGATACGCTCATAGCAGAGGGCAAATTAATTACCTCTATTTTTTATACTAAGATGAGCCAAATCACATTTAGTAGAATGTGACTATAGAAGAAAAGCTATGATCAAACAACTTGAGAAATGCTGTCTCAATTTCCTCCAACTAATATGCAATGCACATTAGTCCTGTATTTGTAAAGACATCTGTTAAACTTTTCATAATCCAGCTTTCCTATGTGTACTCAACTACAAGTCTCTGTTTTTAACTTTGTATTTACAATCTATTTTGAAAATGTTTTCCACTTTCAAAAAACATAATTTGATAACTTTATTTTGACATTTATCAAATAAACTATATAACAGACATAACTTTATTCACTTGTTCGGATGTATGTCCCTTTCTTGCCTCTACATCTAATCACATGAAATAAGAAAAATGAAAAATAGTTTTCACACCCACCTAGAAGCCATCAACAAATCCTACTGGGGTAATCTCAGTATGCATCCCAAGTCTGACCAGTTTTCAGTGCTCTCATTGCCACCACCTTTGTTCAAGTTACAGATGAACTTGAAATAATGCAACAGCTTTCTAACCGGTTTGAGTTCATTTATGGTTACTCAATGATTCCTTGTAGCATGACTTGATTCCTGCAGTGAATATGGCAGGTTTAGTCCTTCCTCAGAGTTGTTGTATTTATTATACAACACCTACAGCACTTACAGCACCTCCTCCTCCAGAGTTATACACTACCTTCCCCGTCTTGATTTTCTGCCCAATTGCCTTTTTTAATCCACCTCTTTCTCTTCCAGTCACTCTTGAAGTTGGTATCCTATGTAACTGTTTTCAAATCAATTAACAATTTTTGACATTATATATTATACATTAATTTATTTTTGTCTTTCAATCTTTATTATATAACAATAATAGAAGGTTTTTAATTTGCTGTATGCTCCCAAGTATCCCCCTTTCTCTCTCTCTTTCTGTCACACACACATACAAAAACACACGCACTCAATGAATGAAAGCCAAGAGGTGTACACAAATTCCAAAAGTATTCTATTCAAATCCATATTTGGTATCATCTTCATTCTTGGAATTATTCAAAACTAAATAAGACACTAATTTTGACATTCAAAAAGAAAAATAAAACTGCAATAAGAAATATTGCATTCAGGCTCAGAAAATTTCTATGACACCTATTTGAGAGCAATTGAGATTTTCTTTCATTAGCTAATAGTATGTGGCTTGACATAGTTTGATTAATGAAACAGTAAACATACTGTACATTAATTAAAAGATAAGGCACAATTTATGCAGCCGCCAAATTAAATTAGATACAGTATGAAGCAGTTTAGTCCTGGTAGGGAAGATGAAACATTAATGATATTAATTAAAACCATCCATGTAAATGGATTAATTTTTAAGAAAACTTTGTAGCTATCAGACATAATATCTTGAAAATCAGTTGTATTATAACTATGACAATTGTAATAATATCATTGATTTTGAAGAACTGGTTTAAAAAAGAGACAGTCCTCATAAGTATGTTTTATATACAATCACACAAAAATGAAATGAATAATCATACACAACTTAAAATGGCATATGCTATTTCAGGGTACAAATTCCTATATTCATACTTTTTTTTTAAGAGACAGGGCCTCAATCTGTTGCTAGGGTTAGAGTGCAGTGGCTCAGTCATAGGTCACAACAGCCTCAAACTTCAGGGTTCAAGGGAGCCTCCCATCTCAGCCTCCCAAGTAGCTGGGACTACAGGTGTATGCCACTGTGCTGGATAATTTTTAAATTTTTTTGTACAGAAGGGGTCTCACTATGTGGCTCAGGCTGGCCTTAATTTCCTGGCTTCAAGCGATCCTCTGACCTGGGCCTCCCAAAGTGCTGGATTATAGGCATGAACCACTGTGCCTGGTCATAGCATAATATTTTTTTGAGTTCTAGTTTTTCTTGTTGCCTATCTCACTGCCCTCCAATCATTCCTTTTTTTCTTAACTATTTTTATTTATTTCAATAGCTTTAGGGGTAAAAAGCGACTTTTGATTACATGGATAAATTATATACTGGTGCCAGGTACAGGGGCTCACTACTGTAATTCCAGCAATTGGAGGCCAGAGGCAGGCAGATCACGAGGTCAGGAGTTAGAGACCAGCCAGTATGAGATCAGCCTGACCAACACGATGAAACCTCATCTCTACTAAAAATACAGAAAATTAGCCACGTGTGGTGGCAGGCTCCTGTAATCCCAGCTACTCGGGAGGCTGAGGAGGAGAACTGCTTGAACCTGGGAGGCAGAATTTGCAGTGAGCCAAGATTGCACCACTGAACTCCAGCCTGGGCAACAAAGCAAGACTTAACTCAAGGGGAAAAAAAAAAAGTTGTATAGTGGTGAAGTCTAGTATTTTAGTGCACCCTTTAAGGAAGCAGTGCACACTGTATCCAATAAGTAGCTTTTCATTCCTCACCCCTCTTCCACTTTTCTCCCTTCTGAGACTCCAGTGTCTACTATACTACTCTGTACTTCTGTATTCCTTTGCATACCCATAGCTTAGCTCCCTCATATAAGTGAGAACCAACGCTATCTAGTTTTTAATTTCTGTGTTACTACACTTAGAATAACAGCCTCCAGTTCCATCCAAGTTGCTGCAAAAGACATTTCATTTTCTTTGACTCAGTGATATTTCATGGTATATATGTGCCTCATTTTCTTTATACACTCATTGGTTGGTGGGCAGTTAGGTTGATTCCATGTCATTGAAATTGTGAACAGTGCTAAGATAAACATACACATGAAGGTCTTTTTGATAGAGTGACTTCTTTTCCTTTAGGTAGATACCCAGTTGTTGGATGGCTGGGTTGAATTGTAGATCTCCTGCTAGTTTTTTGACAAATCTCCATACTGTTTTACATAGAGAAATCACACTGTTTTCCATAGAGGTTGTACTAATTTACATTCCCACCCACAACCATGTCAACATCTATTACTTTTTGACTTTTTAGTAATGGCCATTCCATCTTGGATAAGGTGGTATCTCACTGTGGATTTAATTTTCACTTTTCTGATCATTAGTAACATTGAGCACTTTTTCATTTTATTGCCATTTGTATATCATTGAGAAATGTCTATTCATGTCACTTAGCTGCTTTATGTGAATTAGGCTTCAGAAGGTTAACAGTTTTCTGTTTTCCATATTAAATGCATGTATTCAATTTACTTTGCAATTAATTAAGCTACCACCTATGGCATGTATTCGTAGATACCTATTGCTTGATGGCTCTTAAACAGTTTTTAGAATCTAGTTGATATTTTGTGCTATTTTCTCCACTTATAATTTCTGGTAAGCTTTTGACTTCCAGCATTTATTTTTAAGAATCTTTTTACATTATTATATAACCTCTGCAATATATCTTTCATCAGTTCTCAAACCAATCAGCCATATGAAAAACATAAAAGAAATCTATTTAAATAGCATTGTACTAGTATGAATCAATTTTTGCTGTATGTTTTTAAATTACAGCATCCTTTGTTTCTTCTCTCTCAATGTGTTAAAGATGAAACACTAATTTGCAACGTTTGGTTAAGTGCCAGTTGATCACATTTGGTTTGTTTTCATGTAATCATGATACAGGGAAGGGAACTTCCTTGATTGTTCCAGCGTTCCTTTAGTTAGCGATCCAACACAATCAGGTAAGTAGTATGTTTATTATACAGATCTATTCCTTTTTAAAATTCCTCTTAAATCCTATATATTTTTAAAGATCATATTTTAGTGTTATTTGCGATTTTACCATATTTCACATTATTTTCCAAGACCTACTTAAAGAAAAAACTAGTGACAGCAAATACTACTGATATGTTGCGATAACAATTTTTGTTTCAGTCTGTTGTCCCTTGTAACAGTTGATATATTTTAGGCCTTGTCTTGATAAGTGGACAAGCCTAGTCAGTCTTTTCTAATATCTTTAGCTTATCTTTTAAATGTGGAGGATTATCATTATTTTTTAATAATTGGAAGATGGTTATTTATGCTTAGAGATTATACATTAAATAGGTTTATTTATATTTTATTTTACTCCTCTGAACTTACTCAGTGAAAAAGTTAGTATAAATACATGAATACTATCAACTTTACATAATAAAAGATAAAAATATACCTGAAAGCAAACTTAGTGTATTATTCTGCATTTTAAAGAACACTTGAAATTGAAAAAAAAAAAAAAAAAAAATTTCAGGGAGGCAGATCCAAGATGGCCAAACGGGAACAACTCTGGAGTGAAGTTCCCGGTGAGAACAACACAGAGCGTGAGTGATCACCACTTTTCCAAATGAGTTATTGCTGCCCACAGACCAGGAGATTCCTGGGCTGAAAAGTGCCACAAGTTTGCAGCACAGCTGTTTCAGCCAGTGCAGCAGGTCTCTGCACAAAAACTCACACAAATCTGGGCGGCCATTTCTGGTACTGGAATGCCTGGGATACAGAACCACCTATTCAACTGAAAAAAAGAGGGCTGAAACAGGGAGCCAGGTGATCTAGCTCAGTGGGTCCCATCGCCACAAAGACCAGCAAACTGAAATTCCCAGGATTCAGAGTTCCACAGCAAGGCAGCTGGACCTGGGATGGTCCAGCTCTGTGGGAGGAAGGGTGTCTGCCATTACCAAGGCAGTCCACCACTAATGAGGCAGATTGCCACTATTGAGGCAGTCTGCCATTACTGAGGCAGTCCACCATTACACAGGCAGTCCACCATTACTGAGGCAGACTGCCATTACCAAGGCAGTTCTAACTATACCTCTATAAACAAAACCACAAGGAAGTTCACACAGCAGCTGGGCAGAGCCCACTGCAGATCAGCAATGCCTCTGCTGGCAGACTATGACCAGGCTACCTCCTAGCAGGGCAGGGCTTCTTTGAAAAAAGGCAGCAGCACATCAGGAACTTATAAATAAAGCCCCACCTTCCCAGGAAAGAGCACCTGGGAAAAAAGACGGTTATGAGTTCCACTGCAGCAGACTTAAACGTACCTGCCCAGCAGCTCTGAACGAAACAAAGAGCTCACAGCTCAGCACTAGAGTTCCTGTAAGGGTCAGATAGTCACCTCAAGCAGCTCCCCAACCCCCAAATACCCAAAGAGACACCTCATAAAGGAGAGCTGAGGCTGACATCTGGTGGGTATCCTTCTGGGACAAAGATAACAGAAGAAGAAACTGGCAGAAACCCTTGCTGTTCTGCAGCTGCTGCAGGTGATCCCCAGGCAAGCAGGGTCTGGAGTGGACCTCCAGCAGTCCTACAGCAGAGGGGCCTGACTGTTAGAAGTAAAACTAAAATACAGAAATAACTTCATCATCAACAAAAAAGACATCCACTCAGAGACCCCATTCAAAATTCACCAGCTACAAAGACCACAGGTAGTTAAATCCACAAAGATGGGAAGAAACCAGTGCAAAAAGGATGAAAGCACCCAATACCAAAATGCCTCTCCTCCTCTAAGGGATCACAACTCCTCATCAGCAAGGAAACAAAGCTGGATGGAGAATGAGACTGATGAATGGACAGAAACAGGCTTCAGAAAGTGAGTAATAACAAACATCTCTGAGCTAAAAGAACATGTTTGAACCCAATGCAAAGAAACTAAGAACCTTGAAAAAAGGTTTGATGAAATGCTAATGAGAATAAACAGCTTAGAGAAGAATATAAATGGCCTGAGGAGCTGAGAAACACAATACAAGAACTTCATGAAGCATACACAAATTTCAATAGCTGAATTGACTAAGCAGAAGAAAGGATATCAGAGATTGAAGATCAACTCAATGAAATAAAATGAGAAGGCAAGATTAGAGAAAAAAATGAAAAGAAATGGACAAAGCCTCCAAGAAATATGAGATTATGTGAAAAGACCTAAGCTATGTTTGATAGGTATACCTGAATATGATGGAGAGAATGAATCCAAGCTGGAAAACACCTTAAGGATATTATCCAGGAGAACTTCCCCAACCTAGCAAGGCAGGCCAATATTCAAGTCCAGGAAATACAGAGAACACCACAAAGATATTCCTCAAGAAGAGCAACCCCAAGGCACATAATCATCAGATTCACCAGGGTTGAAATGAAGGAAAAAAACCTAAGCACATCCAGAGAAAAAGGTTGGGTTACCCAGAAAGGGAAGCCCATCAGACTCACAGTGGATCTCTTGGCAGAAACCATGCAAGCCACAAGAGAATGGAGGCCAATATTCAACACCCTTAAAAAAAGGAACTTTTAACCCAGAATTTCATATCCAGCCAAAATAAGCTTCATAAGCTAAGGAGAAAGAAAATCCTTTACAAACAAGCAATTGCTCAGAGATTTCATCACCACCAGGACTGCCTTATGAGAGCTCCTGAAAGAAGCACTCAACATAAAAAGGAACAACTAGTAACAGCCACTCCAAAAATATACCAAATGGTAAACAGCATTGATAAAAATGAAGAAACTGCATCAACTAATGGGCAAGACAACCAGCTAGCATCAAATGACAGGAACAAATTCACACAAAACAATATTAACCTTAAATGTAAACGGGCTAACTGCCCCAATCAAAAGACACAGATTGGCAAATTGGATAAAATGTCAAAACCCATTGGTGTTCTGTATCTAGGAAACCTATCTCACATGAAAGGACACACATAGCTCAAAATAAAGGGATAGAAGATTTACCAAGCGAATGGAGAGTGAAAAAAAGCAGGAGTGCAATCCTAGTATCTGATAAAATAGAATTTAAACCACAAAGATCAAAAGAGACAAAGAAAGGCATTATATAATGGTAAAATGATCAATGCAACAAGAAAAGCTAATGATCCTAAATATATATGCAACCAATACAGGAGCATAAAGCAAGTTCTTAACAACCTACAAAGAACTTAGACTCCCACACAATAATAGTGGGAGACTTTAACACTCCACTGTCAATATTAGACAGATCAATGAGACAGAAAATTAACAAGGATATCCAGGACTTGAACTCAAATCTGGACCAAGCAAACCTAATAGACATCTACAGAACTCTCCACCCTAAATCCACAGAAAATACATTCTTCTCAGCACATCACACGTACTCAAAAATTGGCCAAATAATTGGAAGTAAATCACTCCTCAGCAAATGCAGAAGAATAGAAATCATAACAAACAGTTTATCAGACCAGAGTACAATCAAATTAGAGCTCAGAATTAAGAAACTAACTCAGAACCGCACAGCTTCATGGATACTGAACAACTGGCTCTTGAATGTTGACTCGATAAACAATGAAATGAAGACAGAAATAGGATGTTCTCTCTGAAACCAACGAGAATGAAAACACAATGTACCAATATCTCTGGGACATATTTAAAGCAGTGTCTAGAGGAAAATTTACAGCAATAAATGCTCACATGAGAAGCAAGGAAAGATCTAAAATTGACACCCTATCATCAAAATTGAAAGAGCTAGAGAAGCAACATCAAAAATACTCAAAATCTAGCAGAAGAAAAGAAATAACTAAGATCAGAGCAGAGGAGATAGACACACAAAAAACCTTTCAAAAAGAAAACAAATCCAGGATTGATTTTTTGAAAAGATCAACAAAATAGACAGAACACTTGCCAGATTAATAAAAAAAAAAGAGAGAAGAATCAAATATATGCAATAAAAAATGATAAAGGGGATATCACCACTGATTCCACAGAAATGCAAACTACCATCAGAGATTATTACAAACAGCTCTATGCACATAAACCTGTAAACCTGGAAGAAATGGACAAATTCCTGGACACTTGCACCCTCCCAAGCCTAAACTAGTAAGAAATTGAAACCCTGAACGGACCAATAACAAGGGCTGAAGTTGAGGCAGCAATTAATTATCCACCAACCAAAAAAAGCTCAGGTCCAGATAGGTTCACAGCTGAATTCTACCAGACATACAAAGAGGACCTGGTCCCACTCCTTCTGAAACTATTCCAAACAATCCAAAAAGAGGGAATCCTTCTCAAATCATTTTATGAGACCAACATCATCCTGATACCAAAACCTGGCAAAGACTCAACAAGAGAAGAAAACTTCAGCCTAATATCTGTGATGAACATCAATGCAAAAATCTTCAATAAAATACTGGCAAACCTATTGCAACAGCACATCAAAAAGCTTATTCATCACGATCAAGTAGAATTCATGCTGGGGATGTGAGGCTGGTTCAACATATGGAAGTCTATAAACATAATTCACCACATAAACAGAACCAAAGACAAAAACCACATGATTATCTCAATAGCTGCAGAGAAAGCCTTTCATAAAATTCTACAGCGCTTTATGCTAAAAACTTTCAATAAACTAGGTATCGATGGACTGTATCTCAAAATAATAAAAGCTATTTATGACAAACCAACAGTCAATATCATATTGAATGGGGAAAAACTGGAAGCATTCCCTTTGAAATCTGGCACTAGAAAAGGATGCCCTCTCTCACCACTCCTATTCAATATAGCACTGGAAGTTCTAGCCAGAACAAACATCCAAGAAAAAGAAATGAAGTATATTCAATTAGGAAAGGAGGAAGTCGAATTGTCTCTATTTGCAGATGACATGATTGTACATTTAGAAGACCCCATTGTCTCAGTCCAAAATCTCCTGAAACTGATCTGCAACTTCAGCAATGTCTCAGGATACAAAATCAATATGCAGAAATCACATGCATCCCTATACACCAATAACAAAGTTAAAGAGAGACAAATCAAGAATGAACTGGCATTCGCAATTACTACAAAAAGAATAAAATACCTAGGAATACAACTAACAAAGAATGTAATGGACCTCTTCAAGGAGAACTACAAACCACTGCTCAAGGAAATAAGAGAGGACACAAACAGATGGAAAAATTTTCCATGCTCATGGTTAGGAAAATCAATATCCTGAAAATGGCCATACTGCCCAAAGTAATTTCTAGATTCAACACTATCCCCATCAAGCTACCTGTGCCCTTCTTCACAGAACTGGAAAAACAACACCTTAAACTTCATATGGAACCCAAAGAGAGCTCGCACAGCCGAGATAATTCTAAACAAGAAGAACAAAGCTGTAGGCATCAAGTTCCCTGACTTCAAACTATACTACAAGGCTACAGTAATCAAAACAGCATGACACTGGTACCAAAACAGAGATATAGACCAATGGAATAGAACAGAGGCCTTGGAGGCAATGCCACACATCTACAACCAACTGATCTTTGACAAACCTGACAAAAACAAGCAATGGGGAATGGATTCCCTGTTTAATAAATGGTACTGGGAAAACTGGATAGCCATGTGCAGAAAACAGAAACTGGACCCCTTCCTGATACCTTACACTAAAATTAACCCCAGTTGGATTAAAGACTTAAACATTAAGACCTACCACCATAAAAACCCTAGAAAAAAACCTAGGCAAAACCATTCAGGACATAGGCATAGGCAAGGGCTTCATGACGAAAACACCAAAATCATTGACAACAAAAGCCAAAATAGATAAATGGGATCTAATTAAACTCCAGAGCTTCTGCACAGCAAAAGAAACAATCATTAGAGTGAATGGCAACCAACAGAATGGGAAAAATTTTTTTGTAATCTACCCATCTGACAAAGGACACATATCCAGAATCTTCAAAGAATTAAAACGGATTTACAATTAAAAAAAAAAAAAAATTCAAAAGTGGGTAAAGGATATGAACAGACACTTTTCAAAAGAAGACATTTATGAGGCCAACAAACATATGAAAAAACACTCATCATCACTGGTCATTAGAGAAATGCAAATCAAAGCCATACTGAGATACCATCTCATGACAGTTAGAATGGTGATCGTTAAAAACCTGGAGACAACAGATGATGGAGAGGATGTGGAGAAATAGGAACACTTTTACACTGCTGGTGGGAGTGTACATTAGTTCAACCATTGTGGAAGACAGTGTAGCAATTCCTCGAGGATATAGAAATAGAAATTCCATTTGATGCGGCAATCCCATTACTGGGTATATATCCAAAGGATTATAAATCATTCTATTATAAAGATACATGCACACATATATTAGTTGCAGTGCTGTTTACAATAACAAAGACCTGGAATCAACCCAAATGCCCATCAATGATAGATTGGACAAGGAAAATGTGGCACATATACACCATGGAATACTATGCAGCCATAAAAAATGAGTTTGTTACCTTTGCAGGGACAAGGATGAATCTGTAAACCATCATTCTCAGCAATCTGACACAAGAACAGAAAATCAAACACAACATGTTCTTACTCATAGGCAGGTGTTGAACAATGAGAACACATGGACACAGGGAGGGGAGCATCACACACTGGGGTCTGTTGGGGAATTGGGGAGGGACAGTGGGGGGTAGGGAGGTTGGCGAGGGATAACATGGGGAGAAATGCCAGGTATAGGTGACGGTGATAGAGGCAGCAAATCACATAGCCATGTAGGTACCTATGTGACAATGCTGCATGCTGTGTACATGTACCTCAGAACCTAAAGTGTAATTATATATCTATATATCTATACACACACACACACACACACACACACACATATATACATATATATGGGTATGTGTGTGTGTGTGTGTGTGTGTGTGTGTGTATATACATAAAGAGATTTTTTGTTATTTAGGATATTTGCTTTGCCCTCATTTTTGTACCAAAAGTAAGGATGTACAGTTACTTTTTCCTCTGTAAATTTCAAACAATACCCCAGGAACTCTTTATAAGTATTGTCCAAATAATTGTTTTTTTCAAAATAATAAGGTCCTTGAAACTGTATAGAAAATTTCTAGTATTAATTTGTAATATTCCACTGACATATATTTTTATATAAAATATGAGCAGAAATTTGAACAGGCAATCAATAGACAATTTGGGAATGAATTTGCACCTGTGAGAAATGTGGAAAAAATAGCTGCAAATCCACTGCATCTCCTGTATTACTATGGGTTTTTACCAAGTGCATTTTTTCTCACCTTATGCTCTGGTACCAACACTAACAAGCAATTTAGAGTTTATGTTCTATCCCAAGTGGTTGATTAGAGCGTATTACAAGAGGTCTGAAATAGTCATTACACCTGGGCTCTTAGCCACACAATCTGCACTGTGACTTGTCTAGAATGTTGGCTGACGGATAAAGTGTTCTAAAACATTAGTTCCATCTAAATTATTTCTTTTTCAATCCTCCAGTGCTCATTTTATTCACTGGCTTTGTTCCCCAATCTGCTGCATAACGCTGTCTAAATCCTTGGTTGAAAATGCCATCCCACTTTTCTCCTAATCAGCTCCCTAACTGCAAATTCAGAAACAAGCCTGGACCCCCGCTTCCTCTTACTGAACCTAAGCCTTGGACTCTGAAGGCAGAGGGCCTGTCCTAATGATTTATGGATGTCTTGGAGTACTGCTAGGGTGTGCATGACTTTGCTAAACCTCAAATCTATCCGCCTCTCTGAATGGTATTGCATTAGCCAAAAATGCCTGATTCAGGCTCGAGGTACATTATACAACTGAGATGAAAATCCAAGAAAAAAAAGATAAATTAGGATAATATGAAGTGTCTTGACAACTCTGAGCAATAATTTGATGAGAACAATCCAACCCTTTGTCTTTGCACTTTCTCTTCACATTATTGCTGTTCTCCTTGGTTTTCCATCGTTTTTCTATTATATTGTTTTTCAAAGACTCAGGTGAGAGAAAATTTTTCTACCCTAATCTTTGATTAATCTCACTTAACAACAGCCACAGCACAATTTCAATTTAACTAGTTCTGATTTCGAAGACTTTGTCATCTTTGAAATGTTTTAGGGTTTGGTTCCCTCAAGGATGCATGTGACTTTAAGATTATTTTTTCTCATTAATAACTTATTGTAAGGGATATTTTCATAGTTTTCTGTAATCACTGACTTCCTGAGTTGATGCTATGCTGGGTTTGCATGAACTAAAATCACTCTAGCGTACACTTAAGGGACCATTTATGGCAAGGTCATCAGCTTCCATTCAGTTATTTAACAAATGTGTTGAAGATGATCACATCATAGAGCAGGTACTGTTCTAGATGAAACATACTTTCCCTAGTAGTGTAGGGAGCGTAACTTCAGTGCAGGGAGACCTTATACTGTAGCATAAGCTCCATTACACTACAGTGAAAGGCTGACAATTTAGGAATAAATATGCAAAATAATGTAAGTAATATTTAGCAACTATGAAGAAAATAGAGTAAAAAGAGTGCATAAGAGGTTCTATTTAGTTAACATATTCATGGTTATTTAAGGAGAGACATAGAGAATAGAGACTGATACTATTTCAAAATGAGCAAAGTACATACAGGAAAAATGAGATTGGAGGAAGAGGAAAGACCAGCTCCTATTCAGTCTTGTAAACTGAATCAGAGACGTAGATTTTAATCTAAATGAAGTTGGCTCCAGTGTTAGAATAATAAAACCATTCTTGTAACTGTGCAAATGATAACATATGTAGATTTTGCTCTGAAGGAATTTGTGCTACAGTAAATGGCATAAAGCCTATAAAAGACGTTGCTCTTTAGGACATGAGGTAAACAGATGAGTGCCATAAGAAAAGACAAGATAATAAAGGACAGAAAATCTAGCTGAAAAGAAACAACACTGAGACCTACCACAAAATGATCTAAAAGATTTTCAGTGAAGAGCTGTCAGCTGTATTAGAGATTTTAGAAAGGAGTATCGCAATAATAGGAAGTAATCCATGTACATGAAGAATCCAGGTTATGGCAGTGGAGCTGTTAATATTATCAGAAAAATGGAGGGAGGTATTCAGCTTAGTAAGACCAGAGACAAGAGCAAAATAGAAAAATAAGTTAAAATCAGAGGAACACCAAATACCAGGACAACATGTTTATTTTACAGATATTGAAAGGTGGCAATCTGGAATTTTAGTAGCTGTTACGAGTGTACAATATAAGTAAATTTAGCAGTAATAGTGAATTCTTGCAGTGGTTCACAGAAAAACCTCTGACTTGAAAGAGTACTATGAATTCAGAGGAAAGAAGAGTGCCAATGATATGTCACAAGTAATTTCCATATAATTTGATAATAAATTGGATTAGAATAATAAGAAAAGAGACAATCAAGACTCCATCCTATAATCAGACAGAATGTGGGATGTGAAGGACCTCTTAGAGTAGAATACAAGCCACTGTTCAAGGAAATAAGAGAGGAAACATACAGATTGAAAAACATTTCATGCTCATGGTTAGGAAGAATGAACACTGTGAAAATGGCCATACTACCCAAAGTAACTTATAAATTCAATGCTATCCCCATCAAGTGACCATTGACTTTCTTCACAGAATTGGAAAAAAAAAAATCTTAAATTTCATATGGAACCAAAAAAGATCCTGCACAGGCAAGACAATCCTAGGCAAAAAGAACAAAGAGGAAGCATCATGCTACATGACTTCAAAGTATACTACAAGGCTACAATAATCAAAACAGCATGGTTCCGGTACAAAAACAGAGATAGAGACCAATGGAACTAAATGGATTAAAGATTTAAATATAAGACCTAACACCATAAAAACCTTAGAAGAAAAGCTAGGCAATACCATTCAGGACACAGGCAGAGGCAAGGACTTCATGACTAAAACATCCAAAGCAATGGCAACAAAAGCCAAAATAGACAAATGGGATCTAATTAAACTAAAAAGCTTCTGCACAGCAAAAGAAACTATCATTAGAGTGAAACAGCAACAAACAGAATGGGAAAAAAAAATTTGCAGTCTACTCATCTGACAAAGGGCTAATATCCAGGATCTACAAATAACAAACAAATTTATAAAAAAAAAAAAAACCAACCCCATCAAAAAGTGGGTAAAAGATATGAACAGACACTTCTCAAAAGAAGACATTTCTGCAGTCAACAAACATATGAAAAAGAGCTCATCATCACTGGTCATTAGAGAAATGAACATCAAAACCACACTGAGATACCATCTCATGCCAGTTAGAATGGCCATCACTAAAAAATCAGGAAAAAACAGATGCTGGAGAGGAGGTGGAGAAATAGGAATGGTTTTCTCCACAGGAGTTCATGTCCTTTGCAGGGAGGAACATGGATGAAACTGGAAACCATCATTCTCAGCAAACTGACACCAGAAAAGAAAATCAAACTTGACATGTTCTCACAGTGTTCAACATGGTGTTGAACACTGAGAACACATGGACACAGGGAGGGAAGCATGCCGGTTGACAGTCAGGAATCCTGTTAGAAAGTGTTTTTAAGGTAGCAGCAGCAAGAGGTAGAAACCTGTTAAGTGTAAGCTTCTTTGACCTGTAAGGTATCTGGTAATTTATGTGATCTGACTTTGGGTATAGCAGGGTGTAAAGTAATAAATTATAACTGGCTCTGGCTGGATGATATTTTTTTGGGGAGAGACCTTTTATGAAGGAGAGAACCCATATATATTATTAAAACCTGTATCCTCAAAAGTATCACATTGATACATGGTAACAGCTCAGATTTTTATTTTATTTTTTTGAATGGAAGAATGGATGTTTAGATAGAGATGTGTGTATAAAGATAGATAAATGAGTGAAAATGTATAAATATAAATTGAGAGGATTTTCCAAAGCATGAGTTGAAAGTAGCTTAGGAATAGTTTATTTTAATTTCAAACATATGGAAATAGCGACATGCAGGTTATAGATTCAAGTTTACCTATGAAGTAGTAGTGTCACTTTGGGAGCATATTTGTACTTTGAGATATTTGAGATATTGAGACAATATAGCTGTCTAGTCTTAAATACTCTTCATTCCAGCTTTTCCAGGGTTCAGTATCTTGGATACACTTTGCCTGTTCCTGATTTCCTGTTATCTTGCTTCACATATATCAAACTTCTTTCACCTGTGCTCCTTTCCTCTAATTATTGTCTGAGTTTACAGTGCAGTGCATATCATTTTTGCCTTTGTCAAGTGTGTGCTAAACAATTGTGACCTAGTTGAAAGGCTTAGGGACGTTTCATCGTATTTTCTCATCCAAGCAGCTAAGCCAGGCAATGCACTGTCAGAGCTATTTTTCTTACAGAACTAATGCTTAATCTCAACCTTTCCTGTAATAATACGGCTCAAAGTGAAATTATGAAATGGAATTACTTGGCTAGTTTTCCTCTACGAGCTGTTAAGAATGAAGTCATTTTCAACTTAAAGGGAGTTGGTGTTAACCCCAATGGTCAGATTAAATAGAGGATAGTCACCTTTCCATTCCAATGCATAACAGAAGGAACAAGATATATCAAATACTGCATTTCAGGTTTTTCAGAACAAGGTTTTTACTTACTGACTTTCAGCTACTTTAATGTCAGTGACCTTTTTTGAATTCAATGGTTGTGATTTTGAAATTAAGAGTAATAGGGTCTTGTACTTGAACCACAGGGCGACTTTAGACTATACTTACTAATATTTCAGTTGGTGCAAACGTAATTGCAGTGTCTGCCATTACTTTTAATGAAAGACACCGGAATTACGTTTGCATCAGCCTAATAACTCTGAGGCTCATATTCTTCATCTGCAAAGCAGGAGTAATATTATTTGCCTCATAAAAATTGTTTTGTAGGTTAAAGGTCTTCAAAGTATAGTAACTTATCAGGCACCATCACTTGGGAACTTGCTAGAAATGTACATTCTCAGATCACAACCTGGACCTACTGAATCAGAGGCTGTCAGTTTGGATTTCAGCAAGACCTCAAGTTGATTCTGACTTAGGCTAACACTTGAGAACTGCTAGACTAACACATATAAAGCTTAGTAAAATGTGTCTCACATTATTTTTGCTGTTTTATTTGTCATCATCATTATCTGGTTAGACATTCTATGAGTACCCAAAACTTAGGTTTTCTTCTCTCCTTATGTTTTCAGTCCTAGAGGAATGGTTTTGGTGGTGGAAGTTACCTGGGAGAGAATTTTGGACCTTCAAATTCCCTGGATACTTATCACAAAATTATTAAGAATAGGAAGCCCAAGATTTCTTCTCAAATCAACCTTGTGATACATATTTAAGAAGTCATAAATTAACTAATTTGTTTTATTTACTTAATAAAAATTTCTTAGATGCTTCCTGCCATCTTACCATAAAAAATATATATTTAATCAATGGAAAGTAGTTTAATTTCAAAAGAATATACATGTTTTGTTAGTTGTTATTGCTACTTGAACATGCCATTTCATGCATAAAAACTGTAAAATTACATAAAGGAAATGATAATATTACAGTCAAAAGAAGCATTAATGTCTTTTTAAAATTTAGGTTAGTTATATTAAATTTTAAATCCAAATGAGACATTTTAATTGCTTTATTTTAGACATTATATTTTTAGAAGAATTATTTTTAAATAATGTACCTATCTATATTTTAATATAAACATAAAATTTTCAGATATTATAGTATATGTTTAATGTAGATGTAAAAGTTTTACCAAGAACCGAGTTGATTTCCTGTGACTTTGCTTTCACATATGCATGTAAACAATGAAGATACATCGTTTGTAATGATGTATAGATTGAATACCTTCACAATTGCTCTTGCTGGGTACCATCAGATTCTTATTTTAGAGCAATACAATATTTGGTACCTAGTGTAAAAGACCAAATGATGAATGCAAAATAATGATCCTGTTGTTTAAAAAAACTGCCTCGCCTATCTACATTGTCTGTTTTAAGATCCACCCTAAATAGCAGATTGGAACAAAACAAAACAAAATGCAAACACAGTGGTCTTTAGGAGAACTCCAACTTTCAATGGAATTATAACCTCCAATTCTCCATTTATAAGGAAGGGGCATGGGACACTTTTAAGAGTTCAAGAAAATGCTTAAAAATGCTTAATGATGGGAGGAAACTCAAAGAAAACTCTATTCAGCCTAAGGGAAAGGAGGTGCAAAAACCATTAAACCTGCATTTCCCTTTAGTTCTGTATATCTGGTGCTGAGTACATTTTACAGCACTGATTAAAATGGGTAATCTGACCAAAGCACACACAGCATGAAATTAGTTTGAATTCTGAAAACTCTTTTCCTAATTATGAACTCTAAACAAAGCTATATCCCTTAAGAAAAAACAACTTTACAATAAAAGATTAAGAAACAAAATATAAAATTCATAAATGTGCACTCAGAATATTATAATTAAAAATTTTACTTACAATTAAAGGTATTTGATGCTTTCTTACTGATGACCAAATGTTCATGCTATATTTGTGCTATGATGAATTCAAAAGGACTAAGGTTTTTAAAAAAGATTCTTCTTAAAGGAAAAATAACCTTTACACAATAGTATTATTTATCCAAGTTTGCAACTTCTTAATTTTATCTATGTAATGGATTTGGAAACAATACTATCAAGAGAAAATATACTATTTATTTATTCAAAAGTATTTTATTTAAAAATGGTCTTATATATTTTTATTTAAATATCCATACTACTGTGTTATGTAAACCAAAAGTGACTGAGGCAGACAGATCTCAAATGATTTAGAGGTTTATCTTACCAAGGTTGAGGATACAATTGGGAAAAAAGAAACATGAATCACAGTGGAATCCATGTACTATTCTTTCTATAAAAAATATTTCAAGATAAAGAACAAGTAGGAAGAGAAGAAAAAGGAGCAAAATATGAGAGACGGTAAGCAATGAAGCAAGTGGTTACATTCCATGTGTCTGTGACTCTCAGTGTATCCACAATTTAGATGTAAAAAGAAGGAGTGGGCGGTCAATTATACATTCATTTTACACTCAGTAAATCTACATTCTATACAAGATAAAGTAAGCATGTGAATTACGGCTGTCAGGGAACAAACAAAAGGCATTTTGCATGACTCAGTTGACAAGGTTAACTTTTCCCTTTGACATAGTGAGTTTAGAGTCCAGAGGTTTTATTTTCCTTTCACAGCTAAATGCCAACATTTTTGCATACTTAGCTCAAATGACTTCCATACAGATACATTTTACAGAAGTGGTAACAACCTTACGGCCACAACTTTCATCTATTTCATGCCTAGTAAGTGATACAGATGAGATCGCACCTTATCTTTTTCTAAAGCAAGAGGTGGTTTCTTGCAAAAATAAGCAAATATCCCCACTGCCTCCCTCTACCACCAGAGAAGTTTGAAATAGGCATTAACTCATAATCGTTCTTAAAATATCAATTTCCATCTCCAAGGTCATTCCTTTTCAATTTACATTTAACCTTTATTTGACTATAGAACTGTATTTTAGAGTTTGTTTTTCTCACAAAGATCCCAAACAAGCAGCATTCTCTTACATCTGCCACCTATTTAGGAAATGCTAATCTAGATTAAAGATGGCAAACATAATAGTGTATGGTTAAGATTTGGAAGGTCGCTTCAACCAAAGGGATTCATTTTACTTTCAAGATGAATGTCTAAAACTTCAAAATGTCCAGCAGGGTGAAATTAACAATAAGGAAAATACGACCTCTCCTACATATATAGTATTGGAGCAATTATATCTATATAAAATAAACCACTTGCTGTTGATTGCTCAAGTCCCACCTTTCCACTAGCATCTCTGGGTTAATTATAGTATAATAAGTGAGTGATTTTCTGAGCAAAACAGTATAAATTGCCTTTTGTTGCTCAGAGCAGAATATATCCACTTAAAATGCCAACTGTAGCCTCAGGATAGACCACCGGGATAAAGCTTAGCTGTGCCACAGCACCAGTATGTGGATCTGTTTTCTTTTCCTTTATTGTTTTAACTCTAGCGAGAAGAAGAATACATTCCTGCTAGATAAGAAAGGAATAGCCCTATGGTTCATTGACTCAATGTAGTAACAAAACAAAAAAACAAACAAAAAAAACCACCAACAAAGAAATGAAACAGAAGCCTAAATTCAAAATAAACACACACACACACACACACACACACACACACACACACACCCACACACCCACACACACCCTCATCCCTAGTCTTGAAGAAACTGTGAGTGAACTGGGTTAAATTTGTCTTAGTTTGTCCTGCTGCTTGTTCCACTTTACTGTCTCAGGAATATCCTGTGTTAGTACTTCTTTAGAGTATCTATGGATAGTATTTAGAAATACTATGGATAGTATTTCTATCTATCCATTTCTAACTCCCACATTCACTCATTCTGTCAGCAATAACACTAGAGTTTTTTCTGGAGTCGTAGAAGTAGGTAGATATAAACCTGTTTGCATGGTCTATACATACTTTTATAAAAAACAGTAATGGCAAACATTGCATTTTGATCCCCAAATGAATCACCATTGTTTTGGAATCAAAATAATTTTCAAAAAAATTAAATCAAGTGCTTTAGGAGGCTGAGACAGGTGGGATCACCTAAGGTCAGGAGTTCGAGACCAGCCTGGCCAACATGGTAAAACCCTGTCTCTACTAAAAATGCAAAAATTAACCCAGTGTGGTGGCAGACATCTGTAATCCCAGCTACTAGGCAGGCTGAGGCAGGAGAATTACTTGAACCTGGGAGGCAGAGTGAGCCAAGATTGAGCCATTGCACTCCAGCTTAGACGACAAGAGCAAAACTCTGTCTCAAAAAAAAAAAAAAAAATTAAATCAAGCTCTATTTCTACATAAGCACTCTTTCCAATAACCTTAACAAATACTTTTAGCACAATTACAAAATCAATTATGTATTATTAAAAATCCCAAAAGGTCAATCAGCTTAATAGTCCACCCCAAAAAGTCGATTAGCTTAATAGTCTACACATTTTCAGATGTAGCTTCTCAAAGCTACCTTTGGTTTTTGGAAAAATTACTAAGTCAACATACATTGAAATGATGTCTGAACATGGCCAACATTCATGTACACTTGTGGATCTGGAGCATTATGATTTGCAGTCTTACGATTAGTACACAGAATTTCTATTTCAGTTCTACTTCTATTCTTCTCATGTTTTTAACAATCAGCATTTCAACATTCACCTTGTCAAAGTTCAACAGCGTCCATGTCCTACTGCACTGATGGCATTTGATAAGCGAAATTACTTCCCTCCTTCAGGTGTAATAAGTATTCTACTAACTTCAGAATTCATTTAGAAAGAAGCAGACATGTATTTCTGCTACTTACTGTCTTTTCCTAGGTGAGTTTTTGTGAACCTCAATTTCTTTTTCCACAAGGTGGGCTAATTCTCCCATTGCCACATTGACAGTCTTATTTATCATCATGATCTAATGAAATGCTATGTTGAGTATATGTGTAAATACTGTCATACAAATGGCAAGATACGCAGGTTCATGATACTTTAGAACAGTGATCCACTCTTGTGGATCTCTGAGGGAGTTTTCCTACTTAAGGTAGAAATAGTAGATATAAACCTGCCTGTCTTGCCTATACATGTTTTACTTATTGATGATACACATTGTAGTCTGGTTCCAAAATGAATCACTACTGTTGTGGAGTTCAAGTGATTGCTGATGATTTCTGCCTCTGGTTAGTTTGAGGTCTTTTGGCACAGACAGTGCCACGGCTTCTTGACTTCCAGGGCTCTACAGGGCAGAAATCACCATGGACCTGTTCTGTCATGGATGACTCTTTAATTTTCTTTCCCCATACTCAAGAACAACTGTCAGAGACCAGTTTGATCTTTATAAACTGCTGCTATAGAATGATCAGCTGTGGGCATAAGAAGGATATCCCTATGCCTGCAGATTTATTTTCTTACATAGTAATAGGTATTTTTATTTTAAACATTCTACAGATTAATATATAGCTATTGCTACTCAAAACAGTCATGCAGTAGAGTTATGATTCTAGCTCATGTTTTATCAAATAGGACAATGAAGCACAGAGAAATGTAATCAGTTGCCTCAGATCACATGGCTGGTGAAGCTTCAGCTAAGTTCTGAACTAAGTACTCCAACTCCAGAGTAAAAGCCCTAACAAAACTGGCACATTGCTTTGTATTTTCTAAGATCCTGAATATAAAATAAGTCTGGTTCCAAGTCATGTCCTTGAGAATTAGAAATACTTACTTAAATAAAAATACTTCGCCTAAAAACAAATAAACAAAAAAACTCAGTTAATGTGTATGTCTCAACTATGCAGCTTCAATTTTTTTTAATTGGTAGTAGCAGTCCCCTTGTATTCTGCACTTATAGGTGGTAGTGTTCATGTTACATTGCATTCTAATAGCAATAGTAGCAAGAGAGTATTACATAAATATTAAACAACAGAAAAAATAAATAAGAAAGGGAGTCTGAAAACCTAACACTCAGTAAGAACTCAGTGATTGTACAAATTAGTGGCAATTTTATCTGGATTTTGTGACTAAAAATATTATTCTAGAAAATATTTCTAAATCAATTGCTTAGAAAAGTGTACCTAAGTTATTTCTAAAGGTAAATCTTCCATTATTAATTTTACCTTTAAATAGTTTTTTCTGTTTCAATCATATACATCACATATGTTAATACTTTATAAAGTTTTAATCATATATACATTTTCATTATATATAAATTTTAATAGATGTTCAAAGGTATTTATTTTGTTTTGTAGATACAGATTGCAGTAGTGCCTAGAATGAAATATGTGACTGAAGTACTTCATCTTGGTAGATTATATCATTATATATTTCATCTTACACATCATTCAATACTTGAATGTAAGCATTATATAAGATCTTAGGCAGTTTTTCCTTTTGTGTTTCTCTTAATGTTTTTATCAAAAGTTTTGTGAGTTTGGAAGACGATAAAACTATTTCCTCTGTAGAAATGAGTTTAAAAGTAAGATTATGTTTTATTTATATATATATATATGTGTGTGTGTGTGTGTGTGTGTGTGTGTGTGTGTGTGTGTGTATGTGTATATATAGATGTGATAATATTTTAAAAATTAATTAATTAATTAAAGGAAGCATCCAGTTTCACAAAGCCTAGAGGATTCTGGTTGCCTGCCAGTTCAGTGAGTCCTCTTGAATGACAAAGTCCTCCAAATCAATAATGTAATCACAGGTGGCACTAGTAGAAGTGTATTCTTCTAAACAAGAGAGGGTCAGATCCTTATCAACTGATCAGATCATGGCCTCAGGGGACTTTCTTTTCTGACTCCTATACTTTGAAGGCAATAAATAAAATAAGGAAGTGCAACCAAGATGGTTTATGATCTGGACACCACAAAACAGCTAGAATTTTGAAGAAACTGAAAAGGTTCACGTTGAAGAAATACTTGTCAGTGTATTTGTACATTTAAGGTGTCATCAAATACTGGAAGGCATTTTCTGTGTGTATAGGTAGCAGAAATCAACATATAAAGAGAAATTTTAGGGAAAAACTATGTGACCTCAAATATGGCAGGACTCTTGAGTCTCAATTTCTATGTAAGCAAAATGCTAGGGGTTATACATTTGTTATCTCATTTAGTGTTTCAGCAATCCCATGAGATGTTATGGTTTTTCCTTTACAGAATAGAAAAAGTCTGGCTCACAGAAGGTAGGTAACTTTTTAAAGGACACACAGCATTTACATATTAGAGCTGAATATTTCTTAGACTATATTGTTTTGCTTGGTTTTCATTGTACAAGTCTACCTCCTTATGAACTTCTTTTTTCCTCTGAGGTTTTGTTGTTCTTGTTGTTTTCTTAACTCTATAGGAAACATTTCAAAGTCTTTTAGATTGTTCAAATTAATTGAGATTGTTTGGAATCATCCTCCAAGATATATATTTTGATATCAATATTTAGGGATTGGAAAAAAGAAAAGCCACACTTTTATTTATTCATGATATATCATAATTCCATCTTTTGGACAAGATGAATTAAGAGATTAATTGAAGTGTATCATTCACGCTTGCGTCTATGGAAAATACCTTGTCTCAGGATTCTACCTTAGAGAGCTTCAATAAGTGAAATAATTATTCAGATCTGTTTGCTGAATATAATAAATTTGTTCTCATTTTTCATGTTTTTCAAGTACACAGCTTACCAATAGAATGTGTTTTTCTTTTCATATTTTTTAGCCTACAACAGACTGAGCTCATTGTTTTGCCCCCTTATTAAGAGTCTGACAGCCTAACATTTGATATCAGTGTATTTGCTTTCAATGAGCTATAAAGACTTGCATTATTTTTTATTCACTGAAAATGTTTCTATATTTATTACTGTTGTTTTGTTTCTTAAAAACCCTGGTTTATTAGTGTACATTTGTATAGGAAGCAAAAGGAAGATAGGAGCAGTGTTTTAGCAGAAGTAGAGTTGCTCAAAATAATATAGCTATACCTGAAGGTTTGAGTCAGCCCGGAGCAAGTATACTGAGCTTTCATAGTGTGGCTATGGATTGATTAATTGATCATGTTAGTTTATTGGCTTGTTATGTTATACAACAGTGGCAAGCTTTGCATAATAATTTAGTCTATGCTTCTGAACTTACTGAATCTTATTCTTACTTCTATAATCTACAGAGATCCTAGACTCATGATGTGAAAGAAAAATTGCTTTGGACACCTGAACAAAAATGTGGCAGGGTGGAGGAAGGACAGATATTACTAAGGCTACTGGAATAGGAGACAAAGACTTCAGTACAGGACTGAGCTCTACTCCACTCAAATAAAAGGTATGGATGTTTCCTCAGTAGGATGAGTGAATAGAAAAATAATGGAACACATTAGGAAGGAGGCTGGACAATGTGACTAGGCCATCTGTGTTTGCTAATTGGCGCTTGTGGCAGCTAGGTTTCTAGCCTCTCAGAAAATTCCAGCTAGGGGCACTATTTTTCTTGATTAGTACATTTCAAAAGGAACAATCTTGTGTCCTGGAGAAACACATTCCTGGTATAAAATTAGCAAAAGGCTGGGATCTTGGGTCCTGAAGAAACACATTCCTGGTATAAAACTAATCAAAGGCTTTAGATCTCAAAGGGATGAAGAGTCTACAATGGAAAGTTTTCTAAAATAAATGCTCTAAGAAAACAGAACTTAGGGGCATAGAGGCAGGATTAAAGCTAACATTTAGTCAAGCTGAGGTGGACATAAGGCCGTCTTAGTCAATAGTCTAACAATTCACTTGCTTTTTAAAGAATCAATCTACCATATTCCCATAAAATGCCATGTAAACACCATGACATTGTATTTTATAGAGTGACTAAATAAGGTGATACATTCCTGCATAGCTATGATGTCTATTTTTGAAGAAAACAAATTAGACACATAAAGATGATTCAATAGCTATTATAAATCTGACCAAAAATGCAGATTGTTTTCAAAATTTGATGAAAAATAAACTGATTCATTAAAAATAAATGTGTATGTATGTTTTTAAAAATCCAGTTAGAAAAATGTATAAATGTAGTGTTTGCTCTTAAAATGCAGAGCTGATGGAGAATCAACACAGTGTGCTGTAACCACACTTCTGTGCCATTTAATTCTCATTCTGATTTTTTATGTCGTCTTGAGAAGATGCATCTCAGGTCATCAGGGCACATTTTGGCAAAAATTACATTGAAAATGCCATGAAAAGATACATGCAATAAAGCTATGAATTTCAGATTTTCTGACTGTCAGATTAGCTAAGTCATTCTTTTTGAGTGTTAATATATAATCAGATACTTAGAAGTGTTTAGTGTGTGTGTGTGTATATATATAGATATATAAAGGTTATAATATCTTAACGTGTCAAAACCAGAGTAAGTTACAGTGCTTATAAAAATTTTTTTGGGAAAAACAAATAAAAACTGCTATTTTCATCTCAGAATTCTTAAAGTCAAGGTTCTGAGTTATTAAATGCTTTCTCAAATCAATGGAAACAAATATAATGCCTTAAGTTTAGGACTACTATATGTTGCAGCTAAACTTTGACTCGCAGCAAATATTGAGGCAGCTTAAATTATATATATATTATATATTATATATATAATATATATATTATATATAATATTTATATATATATTATATATTTTATATATATATGGGCAACTATATATATAGAAAGAGAGGCAACTATATATATATAAAGGCAACTTAAATTTTATGTATATATAAATATAAATATATATATATATATATAAAATGGAAATGTAATCGTCTTAAACACAAGTACCCCAGAAAAATAATTTAGTCTCCATATCTTTATAAAATAAGCAAAATATCCTTACTCATGATATTTTGATGTCCAGTAGTTGAAACTGCCCTATCGTTTCCTGATCACAGAACAAAATAGCCTATTCCCTGATTAAGTTAAAAATCCATCAGGAAATTGGAAGAGTATATTCCTGTCTAACCACTAAAGTAAATTCATGAATATAACTTCCAAATATAAGAAATGAAGAAATTAGTTTGAGGATGTCATTTGCTCAGAAATTGACTTATGAAATTCCATAATCTCTATATATGTTTAATTTCAATTTTAAGGAATCTGGACTCCAGTTAATAACCTGTGTATAATTTTTCATGCATGACCAGAGGTATTTACAAAAGCTTTACTTGGCAGGCCTCAGGGGTTCTCAGGGTTCAGCTGCTCTCCCTAGATCAGACTTAGTGCACATTCAATGCACTGCAGCATCTGAAGGGAGCTGTAGTGAAGGACTCAGAGTCCCCTGACCCATCACATTCTCCTCTATTTGCATTCTTAGTCCCAATATCTTTATTCTTAGACCTCTTTATCTGAAACCTTCATCAAGGTCTTCTTTAGGCATTTCTGCCAAGGCATCCTTACAGGGAAGGGAATGCAAAGGAGGAAATCATGAAGACATTTCTCTCCACTCTGACTCAGCACCCAGTATTTATTAACTCCTAGCCCTTTCCCCTTTACTCAGGGGCCATAAAACTGCCAGAGACTTTTTTATCAGGGATCCCTGAATAGAGACTTCTATGTCCAACCTGATTCACCTGACCTTACACTAGTACTCTAGGCTATGGAGAAAGATGGAAAAGGGAGGGTGGGGACTTATTCTGATTTTAGCCTTTGTTTTTTTTTACCATTGCAATAAGCAATTAAAGGCTTAAAGACTGTAACTCTCATTTTCTTTCTTTGTTGTTTTAATCAGCTTCTCTGATACCTGATATCTCAGCTTTCTTTACAGTTCAGCTGAGCTTCTGATGATACATTCTTTACTCAAAATAAAATTGTGTGTGTGTGTGTGTGTGTGTGTGTGTGTGTAGAATTATGCTAGTCCTGAGGGATGCCATTTTAAACATTATATTAACAGTAAAAGTTTCTGACTTGTTAGTTTCTTCTCCATATTTTTAATTGACAAGCCAAATGTGATAACTGTAAGCTTTCAGGAATTAGATGATAATTCTTCATGTGTATTTCTACTTGTGCATACCTGTATGGTAATATGAGCTTGAATATAGCTTAATTTGTGAATTTACATGAAAAGCTTTGGGACATCCAGGGATATTATTTGGAAATAGAAAGGAATGTGTGATCCTAGAGAATTTTATGGGATCAGACATAAATCCTTTGACATCTGAATTTCAAACAAGCTACAGGTAAATGATGGGCTTCATGCAAAGCTCATAAGAAGAAAATTTGAGAAATACTAACAAGGACATTTTTGTTATTTCACATCCTGATGCAGTGTACAAAATAAGAACAAGAGGGGTAAGAATCTGCTCTATTTCAGGATGTGATGATTTATGGCTACTTATAAAAAGAAAGAATGAGACTGCTTCAATCAAGATTTAGAAAGAGTATTTGGGGATATGTATTTATTTCCTATTGCCGCAAATTTGAGGCTTAAAACAACACACATTTATTGTCTTACAGCTCTAGAGGTCTAAAATGTGACAGCACTCTCTCTTGGCAGCTCTATGGCAGAATCTGTTGTTTCCTCTTTCCAGCTTCTAGAGGTCACCCGCATTCCTTGACTCATGTCCCCACATCACTCCACTCTCCGTTCCCATTGTCACAGGCCTCTTTGACCCCAGTTCTCCTTCCTCACTCTAATAAAGACCTTCATAATCAAACTGGGCCCACTCAGACAATTTAGGGTAATTTCCCTATCTTGATTTCATCACATCAGCAAAGTAACTTTTGCCATATGAAGTCACATATTCACAGATTTCAGAGATTTAGATGTAAACATCTTTAGAGCCCACTGTTGTACCCGCCCCATGTAGAAAAAGAATTCATGAGACTGGGAAAGAAAACAATTCACAGGCCTGACTAAAGAAGTTCTGGCTTATAAGGTACAGCTCCTTTGCCAACCTATGCCACCCATGTATAACGGACCTGAATGGGGTGGAAAATCAAAAAATTTTTATGTATCAAATGCCTACAAAATGATGACAGTAGTAGTAATAACAATAGTATTTATATCCATGAGTTTCTTACCATGTACCAAGATCTGTAATGAAATCATTGTCTACATGTTATTCTCAATCCTCATAACAGTACTCAAAGTTAAGTGTTTTATGCCTTTAGTTTTAATTGAGCATCCTGAGCCATAGAGAGGTAATTTGTTTTGCCTGAGAATAAAAACAGGAAGAAGAATTTGAACACAAGGGCTATACTGCTTACCTGTGCCCTTACTCACAGTTTCAAAAAATATTCCATTAAAAATGACTACCTGTATTGGCTTCTGTATTTATCTCCATCCACAGGCACTCTGATATGCATGGCAGCCTCTATTAGACTCTTAAGAAGGTTAAAAAGGCCTCTTATCTGGAGGGATGCTGTAGCAGATGACAACCCTTCCTCTGGGTAGAGGCAGTTCTGTGCCCTGGTGAAGGCCTCAGTGCTAGGGGCACAGGCTGGATTTCAGAGGCCATTGGCCCTACTGTTAGGATTCACCCTGGCCTCAGATATGTGTGTCCAACTATGATCTCACTTGAGAGTCCCACAGGCCTCCTATAGTCAGTGTGCTACAGCCAGAAATAGCAAATTTCCACTTCAAACATGCTCATCCTCATCAAACCACTCTCAAAAAGTGGCAACATGGGTTATAAAATCAGAAATTTGAGACTCATCCTATTTTTTTCCTCTATCAATACTTCCTATCAAGCCACTAATAAAATTCAGATTCCACTTCCTTAATATGAACCACATCTGCCCCACTTTTCACTCCCATGACCTACGTATCTTAATATTTACTGATCACAGTTCCTCAGTGACCTAACTAAATGTCTTCTCTCCAAACTGATACCTCTAATTTATGCCTCATATAGTTGCCAGGATGAGTTTTCTGAGACACCAGTTTAAGACAATCATGCTTTTCTAATTAGGTTCAAAGATATTTATAAGACTCGGTTTTACTTGGCTGTTTTTCTAGACTCATATTCTCATTCACTTACAACTCTAGGTGAACCTAAATACCTGCTGATTTTGGAAGGCTTTATGCTTTTTCATGAGTCTGTACATTTGCTTATATCATTATATGTGCAAGAACGCACTTTCACTAGCACATCCCTGTTTCATTTCTATTTATTCTTCATATCCCCACATAATCATCCAAGACCGATTCCTTGATTCTTGCTTTGATTTTTTTATTGCTGAGATAGCACCACTGCACTCCAGCCTGGGCAACAAAGCAAGACTCTGTCACAGAAAAAAAAAAAAATTAAAAAATGAATGTAATTTGTTTAGC
Organism: Sapajus apella; assembly: GCF_009761245.1. NCBI lineage: Eukaryota > Metazoa > Chordata > Mammalia > Primates > Cebidae > Sapajus > Sapajus apella. The sequence continues at coordinate 11,138,352 of NW_022436998.1, read as the reverse complement.
ATATAAATAGGATACTGATCGATTTTTGATTGGTTTACAGACCATTTCAGATGTACTTTTGCTTTCTGTGTTTTTGTTAATAGAATTCTATGTGCATAAAATTATCTTGATTATACTCCTTAAAAGAAGTCCTCAACTTCTAACATTGCTGAGCTCATTTTTTAGTAATGTGCACTGTTAGTGAAATGCCTTCTATTGATTTTTCACAGTATTAAGTGTTTACAATTAAGTATGTGATATATTCGTGACAAACTTCACAGCCTGGCTGGTATCAGTAATCTGTAATTGTTGGAATACTAGACCAGTGGCAAAATAATTCTTAGCCCTGATACCTCCTCTCCAGTTCAGTAATTAAGCCCTGATACCTCCTCTCCAGTTCAGTAATTAAAATTTGAAGAACTATGAAATTGTAATTATTTCATAGTAGTGTTTGATTTTAAACCTTTACTTTGCTGCCTTTAATGCTTTTCTTGTTTAGTCATTTTCCTACTTTCTACCATCTGCTCAGTTTATTCCCTTATTCTGCAGCTACTGCCACCTCTGAGTTCCCTCAAAATCTAGCAGTCCTTTAGTTTTCCTCTGTGTTTTTACCTTACCATTCCTTCTACAAAGGCCCAGCTTCGTTTAGGTAAATGCAACATAATTCACTTGAGTCAGCAAATATGTTGGGTAGTACTTTGCTGTGCTAGTCACTGTATTAAGCTTCACTGATATAAAACTATTTATCTCGACTCTATGATACTGCTGAATCCAAGATCTATTATTGTTTTTAAACTGTTCCATAAACTTAACATTAGCTTTCAGAGGGAGAAACAAAGAAACACCCATTATGTTAAATGTTTTTGTTGATATGATACTTTCTGAAGACATTAAATATAAAAACATGTTCAGAATATATAAAACATCATCTTGTTTTCTGAAGAAGCTTGATGTTCAGAGTAAAGGCAGACCTATACAAATTTGAGTGTGATCTTAAGAATATTTGGTTGGTTTTGTCAATGTCAGATTGAAATCTAGAGACTAATCTTTAAACATTTAAATTGGAATCACAGAATTGCAATTCATGACAAACACACAGACCTGGGATGTCTTCAATATGTTTCAAGAATAAAAACAAAGTTGGGCGTTTTATTATAAAGAGGTATGTTATACATTGTTTTGAAAGAAAGCTCACTGACTCTCTAGGTAAGGTTTTGGGAGCTGGCAGGCCCCGGACATAGAGTCACTGTTATCTCAGGTTGTTTCAGCAGCTGGGCTTGCAGAAAATTCAGTTATTGAAGATAGTGCTATGTGATTCTTCCCTCAGCTTTTCGACTCTGATTTAATTGGATATTAACAAGAATGACTCAATTCATATAATCAACTTTCACAGTTTTAAAGGAAAGAAATACGATTAAATTTACATTGGTAAACTTACAATGGCAGCGGCATTACGGATGATGGATAGAAAAAGTTGAAACTGATATGAAGAAGAACAGCACCGAGACTCTAAGACTTCTCTCCCAGCCTGCTCCCAGCAAAAATCAGCCGTTACTTATAAATTACTTGTCACTTACAAGCCTGGTTATGGGAGGTGTGGGCATTTTCTATCGTTTGGATTTTGTCTTAAGTAAGCACTTTGTCTTAAGTAAACACTAAGTATATACAGTCTTGGGAATGGACTCTTCTTAGTGAACCTGTCTGGCCTTAGCTATCAGTCGGGGTCCAGCATGTGGAATATTTTGTTTTAATATGCCATCATTCCAGCTGCAGTGAGTTTCCCCAGTGACCGATTAAAAAAATAAACACCAACAAAAATGTTTGTTGTGCTTCTCCCAGCAGTCTGAGGCTTTTATCATAGGATAGGAAGAAAAATTGAGCCAGGTGGACCACAAACCTTTCTTGCAAAGCCTGCTACTTCCCTCTTCGTGCCTAAATCTTGAAAGACCCACTTCTCACAGCTGTCAGTTGCTTTCAATCTTTCTTGAGCATTTAGTTATATCTGTAGAGAAGAGCCTATGAACGCTTGAGAATTCCTTTGTCCACCACCCCAGGGGTTCTTCATTCTTATGCTAATCCAAACTCAGCCTTCAGCAGTCCGTCAAAATTTTAGCTCTTTTTTTCTTACTAATATCTGACAGTGCTTGCCCCAGATAAGCCAATGTCCATATCTCATCTATCTTTGGAAGCAGACAACGTTCCCTAGATATCAGGTTAACTGCTCATCTATGACATCAGCTCTCTTACTGGGTCAAGAACATTTATAAATTTGAGATTGTTGTTTGCATTTTTAAGTGCAGTAGCTATGCTTTTTCAGTTACCAACATTGTAAGCAGGAGCTAGAAATCCCTGGTTCATTATTTTTAAGTACCAGAAAGTGTTTCTTACACCAAAGTTAGATAATCAAAAGCGTAGAGCCGCTGCCTCCCCAGACAGTTTATTTGCCTCAAATACAAAAGAGAAGGTCAATCAAACGTCACAGTGAAAATATCTTGCACATACACTACTAGATTTTAAACAGCGAAGCAGAAAAACGATTCCCGCCCATATGAGACAGGTACTACATACAATTTTTGTAATTTTACAATTAATATAGTAAAGGCACAGAGAGGTAAAGGAACTTTTCTGATATAATATAGCTTGTAAATGATTAGAAAAAAACAATGGTGAATATAATTAAAAATCTCTTAATGGTAGCAAACACAAAATCTCTTGTGTTTTTTGGCATTAAAATCTTAATGTAACTAAATAGACAGTTCTGTGTTCTTTTCTCAGGGCCTCAGAAGCAAGAAAGCAAGCCATCAGCTGTGTTGCATTCTCATTTGGAGACTCAATTAGGAAATGCCTTTCTAAACTCCCTAGGATGATTGGCAGAATTCATTTCTTTGTAGCTATATAATTCATGACAGCTTCCTCCTTCAAAGCCTGCGTTGCAGCAAGAAGATCTCTGCTGCTTTGAACGTTACCTCTTAGAATGTAGAACTCTCTTATTTAAGGCTCACACTGATTAGGCCAAGCCTTCTCAAGATGATTTTCTTCTTGACTAACTCAAAGTCAAATGACTGGGGATCCTAATAATATCCCCCAAATTTCTTCACATTTGTTATGTTCTTTCATTTGGACAAAAGTGGAAAGTTCAACTCAGACTCCAAGCAGGGGAATCATATCCCAGGAGAGAGTGAGCGCACAGGGCACATCTTAGAATTCTACCTGCTTCATAGCCAAATATTTGAAGTTGTGCTGCTATAAGCAAAGTATACATAATTTTTCTCATATTATGTTGGAACATTAGTCACTTCTTTAATGATAATTTTGGATTACAAGCACTAATAATGGGTTACACATATACTGGGTAACACTGAAAGAAATGTTTTAATTCTCCTACGTCTTTTTGAGAATATCTGAATGGTTTTACATACAGTTAGAACATTGTATTTCCCATCAAAGAAATACAATGGCTCTTCAAAATCCACTTAAAACTCATGAACCAATGCCTGAATAGCATGAGTGAGGCAAGTAATCCACATAAAAATATGATATAATTATATCTATTAATTAATTCTTAGCTTGTAAATACCCTGGAAAACCTAAAGAAAATGTATTTATATTTTTAAATTTAAGCAATTGTTTAAAATAAAAACGTTCCACAGATGAATGGAATAGAATTTGATTATTGTACCTTGGTCAGGTTAATATAGTTATTTCTAATTTTGAAATAAAATGAAAACATTGTTTTAGGTTTTTGAATCAAAAATTAGAAAAATTGGGCTTTTCTGCCAAGATGGCTGAATAGGAATGGTTCCAGTGCACAGTTCCCAAGGAGAGCAATGCAGAAGGTGGGTGATCTCCACATCTCCAACTGAGCTCCAAAGGCAGCAATGGATCATCCAGCACACTGCTCAAGCTCTGTTAAGGGGCAAACTGCCTCTTCAAGTGGCTCCCTGACCCCTGTGTATCCTGCCAGGGAGAAACCTCCCAGCAGGGGCTGACAGACATCTCATAAAGGAGAGCTCTGGCTGGCATCTGGAGGGTAACCTTCTGGGAAGAAGCTACCAGAGGAAAAGACAGGCAGCAAGTTTTGCTGTCCTGCAGCCGCCACTAGTGATTCCAAGGAAAGCAGGGTCTGAAGTGAACCTCTAGCAAACTACAGCAAACCTAAGGCAGAGGGGCTTGACTGTTAGAAGGAAAACTAACAAACACAAAGAGTTTCTACATCAACAGAAAGGACGTTCACTCAGAGACCCCATCTGAAAGTCACAAACTTCGAAGACAAAACAAATAAATTCAGGGAGATGGGAAAAAATAGTACAAAAAGGCTGAATTCTCCAAAAACCAGAATGCCTCTTCTCCTCCAAGGGATCACAATTCCTCACAAACAAGGGAAAAAAATGGGATGCAGAATAAGTTTGACGAATTGACAGAAGCAGGCTTCAGGAGGTGGGTAATAACAAACTACTCCAAGCTTAAAGGAGCACGTTCTAACCCAATGCAAGGAAGATAAGTACCTTGAAAAAGGTCAGACAAAATGCTAACTAGAATAACCAGTGTAGAGAAGAATATAAACAACTTGATAAAGCTGAAAAGCATAGCATGAGAAATTTATGAAGCATACACAAGTTTCAATAGCTGAATCAATCTAGCAGAAGAAAGGATATCAGAGACTGAAGATCAACTCAATGAAATAAAGTAAGAAGGCAAGATTAGAGAAAAAGAGTGAAATGAAAGCCTCCAAGAAATATGAGATTATGTGAAAATACCAAATCTATGTTTTGATCAGTGTAGCTGAAAGTGATGGGAAGAATAAAACCAAGTTGGAAAACATTCCTCAGGACATTATTCAGAAGGACTTCCCCAACCTAGCAAGGCAGTCCAACATTCAAATCTAGAAAATACAGAGAATACCACAAAGATATTTCTCTAGAAGAGCAGCCCCAAGACACAAAATCATCAGATTCACCAGGGTTGAAATGAAGGAAAAATGCTAAGGGCAGCCAGAGAGAAAAGTCAGGTTATCCACAAAGGGAAGCCCATCAGACTCACAGCTTATCTCTCAGCAGAAATCTTATAAGCCAGAAGATAGTGGGGGCCAATATTCAACACCCTTAAAGAAAAGTATTTTCAACCCAGAATTTCATATCCAGCCAAACTAAGCTTCATAAGTGAAGGAGAAATAAAATACTTTATGGAAAAGCAACTGCTGAGAGATTTTGTCACCACCAGACCTGCCTTACAAGAGATCCTGAAGGAAGTACTAAACATAGAAAGAAACAACCAGATCCAGCCACTGCAAAAACATAACAAATTTTAAAGACCATTAACACTATCAAGAAACTACATCAACTAACAGGCAAAAAAATGAGCTAGCATCAAAATGACATGATCAAAGTCACACATAACAATATCAACCTTAAATGTAAATGGGTTAAATGCCCCAATCAAAAGACACAGACTGGCAAATTGGATAAAAAATCAAGACCCACTCATGTGCTATATTCAGGAGACCCATCTCACGTGCAAAGACATACATAGGCTCAAAATAAAGGGATGGAGGAAGATTTACAAAGCAAATAAAGAGCAAAAAAAAAGCACAGGTTGCAATTCTAGTCTCTGATAGAACAATCAGACAAGAAAAAGTAATCAGGCAAGAAAAAGAAATAAACCAACAAAGATCAAAAGAGACAAAGAAGAACATTACTTAATAGTAAAGGGATCAATGCAACAAGAAGAGCTACCTATCCTAAACATACATGCACCCAATACAGGAGCTTCCATATACATAAAGCAAGTTCATAATGACCTACAAACAGACTTAGACTCCCACACAATAACAGTGGGAGACTTTAACACACCACTAAAAATATTTAGACAGATCAATGAGACAGAAAATTAACAAGGATATCCAGGACTTGAATTCAAATCCAGACCAAGCAGACCTAATAGACATCTACAGAACTCTCCACTCCAAATCAACAGAATATACATTCTTCTCAGCACCACACGCACTTACTCTAAAACTGACCACATAATTGGAAGTAAAACACTCCTCAGCAAATGCAAAAGAATGGAAATCATAACAAACAGTTTCTCAAACTACAGTGCAATCAAATTAGAACTCAAGATCAGAAACCCACTCAAAACCATACAACTACATGGAAACTGAACAACCTGCTCCTGAAAGACTACTGGGTAAATAATGAAATGACGGCAGAAATAGAGATGTTCCTCAAAACCAATGAGAATGAAGACACAATGTAACAGAATCTCTGGGACACATTTAATGTAGTATCTAGAGGGAAATTTATAGCACTAAATGTGCACAAGAGAAATGAGAAAAGATCTAAAATTGACACCCTAATGTCACAATTTAAAGAACCAGAGAAGCAAGATCAAACAAATTCAAAAGCTAGCAGAAGACAAGAAATAACTAAGATCAGAGCAGAACTGAAGGAGTTAAGTGACACCAAAAAACCCGTCAACAAAATTACTAAACCAGGAGCTTGATTTTTGAAAAGGTCAATAAAATAGACTGCTAGCCAGACTAATAAAAAAGAAAAGAGAGAAGAATCTGACAGATGTGATAAAAAAATGATAAAGGGGATATCACCACCTATCCCACAGAAATACAAACTAACATCAGAGGGTATTACAAACACCTCCATTCAAATAAACCAGAAAGTCTTGAAAAGATGGAAAAATTCCTAGACACACCCTCCCAAGGTGAAACCAGCAAGAATTGAATCTCTGAACAGACCAATAACAAGGACTGAAGCTGAGACAGCAATTAATAGCCTACCAACCAAAAAAAGTCCAAGACCTGGTGGGTTCATGCCGAATTCTATCAGAGGTACAAAGTGGAGGTGGTACCACTCCTTAAACTATTCCAAACAATCCAGAAAGAGGGAATCATCTCTAACTCATTTTATGAGACCAATATCATCCTTATACTGAAACCTGGCAGAGACACAAGTAAAAAAGAAAATTTCAGGCCAATATGCATGATGAACTTTGATGTGAAAATCCTCAATAAAATACTGGCAAACCAAATCCAACAGTACATCAAAAAGCTTATCCATCATGATCAAGTTGGCTTCATCCCTGAGATACAAGGCTGGTTTGACATATGCAAATTTATAAATGTAATTCATCACATAAACAGAAACAAAGACAAAAACCACATGATTATCTCAATAGATACAGAGAAGGACTTTGACAAAATTTAACAGCCCTTTATGCTAGAAACTCTCAATAAACTAGGTATCAATGGAATGTATTTCAAAATAGTAAAAGCTATTTATGACAAACCCACAGCCAATATCATACTGAATGGGTAAGTGCTGGAAGCATTCTCTTTGAAAACTGGCACAAGACAAGGATGCCCTCTCTCACGACTCCTAGTCAACACTGTATTGGAAGTTCTGGCCAAAGCAATCAGGCAAGAAAAAAGAATAAAGAATATTCAATTAGGAAAAGAGGAAGTCAAATTGTCTCTATTTGCAAATGACATGATTGCATATATATAAGACCCCATTATCTCAGCCCAAAATCTCCTTAAGCTGATAAGCAACTTCAGTGAAGTCTTAGCATATAAAGTAAATGTGCAAAAATCACAAGAATTCCTATATACCAGTAACAGATAGAGACAAAAATCGTAAGTGAACTCCCATTCATAATTGCTACAAACAGAATTAAATACCTAGGAATACAACAAGGGATGTGAAGGACCAGATCTCTTCAAGGAGAACTACAAACCACTGCTCACGGAAATAAGAGAGGATACAAACAGATGAAAAAACATTCCATGCTCATTAATAGGAAACATCAATATCGTCAAAATGGGCATACCGACCAAAGTAGTTTATAGATTCAAAGCTATCCCCATCAAGCTACCATTGACTTTCTTCACAGAATTGGGGAAAACAAAACAAAACACCTTAACTTTATATGAAACCAAAAAAGAGCCCACATAGCAATGACAATCTTAAGCAACAAAATCAAACCTTGAGGCATTCTGCTCCCTGACTTCAAGCTATACGACAAAACTACAGTATTCAAAACAGCATGTACTGGTACCAAACCAGAGATAAAGATGAATGGAACAGAACAGAGGCCTAAGAAATAATGCCATACATCTACAACCATCTACTCTTTAACAAACCTGACAAAATCAATGGAGAAAGAATTCCTTATTTAATAAATGGCATTGGGAAAACTAGCTAGCCATATGGAGAAAGGTGAAACTGGATCCCTTCCTTACACCTTATATAAAAATTAACTCAAGATAGATTAAAGATATAAACATAAGACCAAACATCATAAATACCCTAGAAGAAAACCTAGGCAATATCATTCAGGTCATAGGCATGGGCAAGGACTTCATGAGTAAAACATACAAAGCAATGGCAACAAAAGCCAAAACAGACAAATGAGATCTAATTAAACTAAAGAGCTTCTGCACAGCAAAAGAAAGTATCATTAGAGTGAACACTAAATAGTGAAAGCTATTTATGACAAACCCATAGCCAATATCATACTGAATGGGCATGTGGGAATGGTCATAGGCATGGGCAAAGACTTCATGGGTAAAACACAATGGGAAAAAATTTTTGCAATCTACCCATCTGACAAAGGTCTAATATCCAGAATCTACAGAGAACTTAAACAAATTTAAGAAAAAAACAACTCCATCAAGGAGTGGATAAAGGATATGAACAGACACCTCTCAAAAGAATACTTTTATGCAGCCAAGAAACATATGAAAAACTGCTCATCATCACTGGTGATTAGAGAAATGAAAATCAAAACCACATTGAGATACCATCCCACGCCAGTTAGAATGGCGATCATTAAAAAATCTGGAGATAACAGATACTAGAGAGGATGTGGAGAAATAGACATGTTTTTAAACTGTTGGTGGGAGTGTAAATTAGTTCAACCATTGTGGAAGACAGTGTGGCAATCCCTTAAGGATCTAGAAAAAGAAATACCATTTGACCCAGCAATCTCATTACTGGGTATATACCCAAAGGATTATACATCATTCTACTATAAAGACACATACACACATATGTTTATTGTAGCACTGTTCACTATAGCAAAGACTTGTAACTAACCCAAATGCCTATCAATGATAGACTTGATAAAGAAAGGTGCCACATATACACCATAGAGCACTATGCAGCCATAAAAAAGGATGAGTTCATATCTTTTGCAGGGACATGGATAAAGCTGGAAACCATCATTCTCAGCAAACTGACACAAGAACAGGAAACCAAAGACCGCATGTTCTCAGTCATAAATGGGTGTTGAACAATGAGAACACATGGACACAGGAAAGGGAACATCACACACTGGGGACTATCACTGGGGGGCGGGGATAGGGGAGGAATATCATTAGGAGAAATACCTAATGTACATGACGAAATTATGGATGCAGCAAACCCCCATGACACGTGTATACCTATGTGACAAACCTGCATGTTCTGCACATGTACCCGAGAACTTAAAGTGTAATTAAAAAAATATAAAAATCAGTATTACCATTGCCAAGGGTGATATAAGCACCTACAAATATAGATTCTACTCATTTTAAGTTCCTGTATCTTATGATTATTGTTTTATTTGATTAAGTACTAATCTAGAAGTTATACTGTTTTAAAACCATAGCCAACGCTATTTTACTAATTGATATGTTTGATTTCCTATCAATTGTTCATATCAATGACTTCATTATTATTAATGCAAGTTTTTTTATTATAGATGAAGGTTTTTAACTTTCATTTTTAACTTTCAGTCACTGAAGCCTTGAGAAGTAAAATGTTATACAGACCCAGTTAAGGATTCTGCATTGCTAAAAATGCTTCCTAACTTGTGTCCTCAGAAAGTCAATTCATGAATCTTTCCTAATATATTGTATAGAAAGAGAGCTGTGAGCACAGATGATGGTAGTTACAACTTCCACTTGGAATGCATATTTGATTGGGAATGATCACCATCCAGTAACGCTAATGACACTAAAACTCCTTATAGATTATTTAAAAGGGTATCACATGAAGCTGTTTATAATTACCATCATTGTATAGTTTTTATTTTTAAGAGCACTTGGAGTGGATCAGAATGAAGGCTCAATTTCAGAATCTTGCTTTAATATCATGTCTAATTGTCTAAATTGGTTTCAGCTTTTTAGTTTCTATCATTATTGTAAATTCCAATAATAAGCAACGATTACTCAGGGATATGTGTTTATCTCAGGAGAATGAAAACATTTTGTACTGCTTTTCAAAAGTGCATTCTGTCCAGAACACATAAATGTACTCACCAAGACTTTTGTAGCATTTTACAGTTAATAAATGTAACTGGAGTCAATTGGCAGAGTAAAAAGGAATCTGAAGGTCCTATTATTACTATCATCACTTTTTAGTAGGCTTCCATGGCTCCCAGAATAACCATGGGATAAAGATACATAACCCATAACCATCCCCATAACTGTCAGGAAAAAGATACAAATTTTCTGCAAACAGTATGTGCCCATAACCTCCCTCATATCTGCATATGCAGCTTTCCAGGACTACTTGCATATATGAAGCTGCCAGGTTATCACTTCACAAACTTCACTGGTGATGTTCCTTCTGCCTGGGAGAAAATTCCTATTCTTGGTGACATCAAAGCTCTCTCTTCCCTAGCTCTTATGAATAATGGCAATTTATATTTATAGCATTTATAGTACTACAGTCATTTATTCATGCTATAATTTATAATACTGAGTCATTTATTCATAGATTTGCCTTTCCTATCTCCAAGTACAAATTTAGCTAAGGCAGGAATATTGCCTTAATATTTTTCGTCATCGGCACTTATCTTTATGTCTTGACACCTAACAGTCATGTAATAATTGTTTTCTGAAATTTACTTTGCACCTTTTAGAGGATGTGTGTCTTTCAGCGCTCACAGTCCTTTCCATCATAGTACTTATACCTGATGGTGATTATTCATTTATTTATTTGTAAACTCTTCTACATCAGGTCCTGATGGAACCTGAGAGCTCACTTATTCCCCTTGCAGGACATGGGGCAGGTGTGTGGCTGGCTTCTTCAGTCGCCCTGCTGCTCAAACCACTAGAGGGAGCATGCACATTTCCAGGTGCAGAGGCCATGGGGAGATTTTCCGGGCTCCAGCCCTTGACAGCCTCTACCAGTGGGTGTCTGCAACTCGTGAAGCCCAACTGGGTATGTGTTACAGTGTGCTCTTTCAGCTTTGCTGTCTGCAGATGGCCTGTGTTAATCAGCTCAACAGGCCCTCTGCCTTATGCCAAGGGAAGAGGGCCAGTGTGACAGCTTTCTGTATCCCAAATTCTTGCCCAGGGTATGGGAAGAATCTCATCACACATAGACTTGAAGGATGAGTGTGAGGTTTTACTGAGTGGTGGAGGTGTCTCTCAGGGAGATGGATGGGGAGCTAAAAAGTGGGATGGAATGGGAAGGTGGTCTTCTCCTGGAGTGGAGCCACCCAGCAACTGGACTCTCCTCTGACTGCCCTGGCTGAATTTCCCTGGTATGTGCGTCATTCTGCTGTCACTGGTCTGCTGGTCTGTTGGTGTCTGCTGGTCTGTTCCTCTGCTCCTCTCAATGTTCAGCCACTTGTGTCTGTGCCCACTAAGATTTTGGATTTATCTGGAGGCAGAATGTGGGGGGATGGGGGGATGTGGTTGGCCAAAATGCAACTTTCTGGGAAGAAAAACAGAAATGCCTGTCCTCACTTAGGGCCATGGTCTTCAGGCGTGAGGGTGGGGCCTTTGCTGAGGAACCTCCCTCTTTTAATCCAGTATTTCCCTGTCTCTTGTCCATATCACTGAGACTTAGTCTATTTACATACTGGATACTTTGTCCTGTGCTTCTATATAGCAGACACTCTGATGATATTTGTTGAAAATTAGTAGAGCTATTATTTTTGAAAAATATTTATTGTTAAGGCTATTGACAAACTGTTCTTTAAACTCTCCCCATAAACTGGCATAGAACAAATTTTAATTGGTAATGTTTTAACAAACTTGACACAAGCAGCAAGTCACTAGATTGTCCTTAATCTGGTCTTATTTTTAAAACCGAATAAAACTGTTAGGTAGGTACATTTTTAAAATTTCCTTAATACTAGACAGTAGTTTACACTCTGGTAAGGATAGGGAATTATATGCAGTGCTATTTAAGCCATTTTGACAATTATCAAAAAGACTAAATGCCTTATCATCGGGGCTTGATTATGTAAATAAATGTGAGAAACAGCCAAGAACAGATTAAAAGACTGAGAATTCTATTAGATAGCTTAGGGAAGAGTTATACAAAGATATAAACCACAGATGTATGATAGAAATACAAAGCCACAAATATACACTTTCAGTAGCCATATTTAAAATGTAAGGATAGGGAAAATAACTTTAATATTTTTTGCTTAACCCAATGTTCAAAACATTATAATTTACCATTTAATCAATATAAACATTTTAAATGATATACTGTGGTTTTGAATATTATTAATTTTTAATTTGGTATGTGTTTTACACTTACAGCATGTCTTGGAACATACAATTTTCAATTGAGATAAAATACTTGATTTGTATTTAGATTTTTGAGGGGCTGTGTTAAGGACAAACTTCTATTCCCAGGTCCACGAAAGGCATGAGTTTCAAAGGCAGGAGTTTCCCAGCACTGCCTCCATCCACATCCCCATCCAGGAAGGTAAAATTCTTTGTGTAAGTTTCCCTGGGGCTGCCATAGGCAGGCTAGGTGGAAAAATCCAGGTGGATTTCTTTGTCCAAAAAGCCCCCAGAAAGCTCTGGGAGGAGGGGATTCTGCTGTGGACCAAGCAGCCAATCCGGTGTCAGAGTCAAAGATCAATCACTCCAAAGGAAGTGAGAAAGATTCCTCTCATTGGACAAGAACATGAATGAGGAGCGAATAACTCCAGGGTTAAAATATATGGACTCCATCTCTGGATGGAGTCTCTCCTTCTCTCTCTCTCTGCCTAAAAAATCACTCTTTGCAAAACACTTTGGGTCCACGATATTTGAACGTTTAGCTCACCTAGCCTCTGGAGCCCCTTTCCCCATTCTTCAGAGTAAGAGACGCCAAGAACCTCAGATCAGGGAACTAAGAGGTCTTCTGGATGCTCCCACTCTCTCCCCCATTACAATTTTATAAAATTTATATTTGAAGAAGTAGATTCACATGCCTGCGTTACTTTCAAATATAAAGTAAAATTTGCCAGCTTTAACTTTTAAATAATTAAATAAAATTAAGTATTTCTAAGATACACTAGCCACATTTCAAGTGCTTAATAGCTACATGTAGCTAGTGTCTACCCTATTAGACAGTATGCTTCTAAACCTTAAAAGCAATGAGACGTCTCAAGCCTTGCATAGAGAATCTAGAGAATTACCTTAAATGCAGGCTGAGAGGATCTAAGCCACAGTTTTCTTCACACTGATATCTGTCCTAATGTGTTGGTTTCCACATTTACTTGATGTTACTTTTTCGCTATTGATGTGATGCTTCTCTGTCAACTGTCACCCCTATCTTAGAATTCAATCAGTTGATAAATGGTTCTACCAATCTGGCTTCAATTTAAAGCAAAAGTAAAAATACTTGTGGCAATATTAACATCCATTAAGCCTTTTTTTTTTTTTTTTTTTTCTGTGAAGACTGGTGTAGATTCTATAGTATATACAAAGATCAGGAGAGCAGATGGTTGATGGCAAGATTCGGACCTTAAATAGAGCCTGACTAGTAGTACCCTCCAGAAGGTCAATCATGCTCTTCTGTATTCTCCATTATCTCTGATAAGTATTTTTAACCTGTTTGGATTAGCCATGTAATTGCATTTCTATTACTTTCCCCTTAGGCTTCAGAAATGAAACTGAAATAGAACCTAAACCTTATAGATAAAACAACTGAGTGTCAGTAACAACTGAGCGTCAATCCAGAGACCACTCTTCATTCTGCAGTAGTCTCTTTAATGTACCTTAATAGTGAAATAGCGTTTAAAAGGCAGAAACTAGTCCAATATTCAGTTAAGTAAAGCAGTTTAAATTAGGAACATTTTATTAAAATACTAGGCTGGAACAATCCTGGAAACATGAAATTTATGGACCTAACAAAGAAATTAATCTAGTTCCTAAATATGAAAGCAAAGCATAAATTACTAAAATATAGCTGTTTGGAAAGCATGAACATTTGATGCTGTCGATTATAACTGTCCCCATAAAGAAAGTTGGGAAACTTAGCCTTTAAAAGGAATTTTTATGAGTTTACCGAAAACTTGCAAAAAAAATTCCATAATTTACATAAAACTGAGGCTCATATTTTGAATATATTAATTTTTTCTTAAACTATTTGCCCCTATTAAATTGTCTTTCCTTTCTGTGAATTCTCCCAGCATTTTCCATCAAAATAAATTCATTTTACCGTGAGTTTATACTGCCCTTCTTTTGTAAATTTATCTACATAACCATCTTATTTTTTAATAATAACACCATCTTCTGAAAGTATAGTTCCTGACCTTTTTTCTTTTTAGGTACAATATAATCATATTAAAATAATTAATAATTCATTAACAGATTTGATCTCTAGGAGTATGGGACATAAAATATTTTATCTTGTTTATGCGTAAGTGACTTTATACTTAAACTCAGAAATTATGAGTGAAGATGGTATCTGAAAAAAATCCAATTTTCATGTCCCTAAAGATGCCAGTCAAGATTAACATTAATTTCTAATAATTATGTCAACAGTAACACACTTAAGTTAAAATTTTCATTAAAAGGTACAATTAAATAGTCTTCACAGTAAACACAGCATATTGATACAGTAACTTCAGTACAAAAAGATCTAGGTTATTTAGTGTTTAAGGAGCCAAAGTGTATCCCTGGGGGTGATTTACTAATTAGTATATTTCAGACAACAAGACCACTGGTTTCCCCAGAACTTACTAAGTCTAAAAGAGCTCATTTAATAACACGGTAGAGAATAGAAATTAAGCTCTTCTTTTTACATTCACACATTAGGGCTTTAGTTTGTGTGCATATTCATCTCAAATATTAGACCTAAATAATGTATAACAAATTATATAAATTCCACGAGACGGTAGAAGAGGTATGTATAAACTTATTTCAGAGGGCATTTAATAAAAATAAAATGATATGAAACCAGCTAGACTTTACATTTTTAAATTATAAACTTCTCAACTTATCCCTTCAACTTTTCTCTTCACTTGTATGGACAATTGTCCTCTCCCTTTTTTGGAGTGTATGTATAAACTGAAAATATACAATCATAGTTTTAATGAATATGAACTGATAGCTCTTGGTGACAAAAATTATTTTCTAAAACATTAAGTCAGATTCACCCAATTCATATAAAGTCATCAATAGGGTTTTGGAAACTGCAACAATAATCAAAATGTCTAAAAAGCATTACACAAGTTTAGTAGTTTTGTAGGTTTTTTTTTTTTTTTTTTTTTTTTTT